>NC_134570.1:55316362-55443335 GCF_050947875.1 Dermacentor variabilis | reverse complement strand
TCCCGGTTTTTGTGATGGTTTCAAGGGATTCTCGCGCACGGATCTTTTGCAAGGCGTGATCGCCATTCCGCCGCGCCTTACACGCTCAAGCGTCGCCCTGTGCATAAGCGCGCTTTCGCTGGGCATCGAATGCGAACCGTCTCTTCCGTGTTTATACTGGGTGCGATTATTCCTTTCTGCGAATTCGCGCGACCCCGTCACAAGACGACCGCGTGTCCCTTCTTTCTACAAGCGTATACACCAGAGCGTACATTCGCTTGTCCAGCCTCCCCTGTAGGCGCCGCATAAGCGTACACAATGGACCATTGCTGAGTGCGTACTTTATTACTTCTTATCTTTCTTTTTTTCTCTCTCTCTCTCTTTGAAGTATCAGCGATCGCTTCTCGATAGGGTCATTGGCCGTAAGATTTCTTCGCATTGCGGGGGCCTCCGCCATCCGAAGAATCCACGGAAAAGACCATCTCGATTCTCCGCGCACGGGCGCGTTCACACTGCATAGCTGCGCGCATCGAGCGACGCGGCCGTTTCGCCCGGATTTTCTTTGGATCGCGCGTTGGGCGAGTTTCCCTTTTGTTCTGCAACGCAGGCGGCGCATTCGCCGTCGGTGCCACTAAAAAGAAAGGAACGCCTCCGCGCGCACCATTTTCGAGGCGCGCGCGCGGCCATCGATATGCGTGCGTTTTGCGATGAGCCCTCCCCTCCGAGAAGAGATCAATGCGCGCGCTGCATCCTGCGCGAACAAATCGTCCCGTCTCCGCCACCAGTGCAAATCGTTCGCCGGCCAATACCTCGTCCGCCTCTACCGCGCGCCTCCTCTATTCTGCCTATCCGGCCTTTCTCACGCCGCCGCCGCCGCTGCTGCCAATGGAAGTGGCGAGCTCTTGCGAGACGAGATTGCTCGGTACCGTGGATGATCGTGCAAGCCGAGCGTTGCGTCGGTTGCGCGCAGACCGGTGCATTCGCCGCCGGCGGTCCTCCCTCCGGTGCAGTTACAGCCCTCCCTCCTTTTTTTACCCCACCCGCTCTTAGCCCCCGACGAAGCACGCCTTCCTGTTCTCGGATACGATTATTTCGTCGTAGTGCGGAGTTAATTCGAGCATCTTCGTCGACGATGTGCGGACGACGTGTCTTCTTTCCCATGGCTTATTTTTATTTATTTTTTTTTTTTGAGAAGGGCAAAATGGTAAGGTAGCTCTATACGAAGGCGACGAAGGTATACAACGTCGCGGTGCGTTGCCGTCTGCTGCGTCCCAATCGTCGTCTGCTGCGGGGACACGCACAATGTTGCCAACCCGAACAACATCTAGCGGCAGGGGTATCCGTCCCCGAGCCGGGGCACAATGTCCAATTTATCGCGCCTGCCAGGCCGGGTCGGCCAGCCGGCCTAACTCCGTCGCTGACCGGTCATCCGCGGGGCCTCAACGCGCGCGCAGAACAAAAAAAAACCGGGAACGAGACACGCCGCGGCGGCGGCGCAGCTCGTTATGACGAGGCCAGCGCGCGCGCGGATGCAAAGGAGAAGGAAGACGAAGAAGCCCGCGGGGCCCTTCGAAGGAAAATTGCCCGCCGCCCAACTCACCCCCCCCCTCCCCCACTCTCTCACCATCTCTCTACCCTTCGCGGCCGGCTCGAGATCGGAACCGTGTCGACCCCGAGTCACGATTTTTCTCCCTCGCCGGACCGAAGCAGACGGCCACGGGCTCTCCTCTGCTTTTACTTCCTCCTCCTTCCCCTACTTCTTGCCGTGTAGACGGGCGCGCTCTCCCTTCGCTCTGCCGAGAAAAACAATCACGATAATAGTAACGACGATGACGACGACGGGAGGAGGAGGGAGACGAGCAACAAGAATGCCTGTACGTAACACACGTACGAACGCGCGCGCGCGCGCGCGCAGATGAGAACTCCGATGCGGCCGGCTAGTGTGCTCGATCGGCCCGGACGTTAGGCTCTCGCCCGGCACGGCGCGGTGGTTTCGCGACTAACCCCCCCCCCTCCTCCCCATCCCCCGCGCCTTTCTATTCTGCAGCACGCCGTCCTTATAAGACGACGCCGTGCTTAAAAGAAACTCGCTCCTGCGAAGCAGTCTAGCTCCTCGTGCTCGGACGCAGCGGGTGGGATGGTAAGGACGCGTATATCCTCATTGGCCGCGCGCCGGGTCAAAGGCAAACATTTCGCCGCCGGTCCTTCCCTCTTGCCCGCCTCGGGTGGACGACTACCGTAGGCGGCGGCGGTAGTCGTAGTAGTAGCGTCGATGAGGGCGTGAGCGCTTCGGCGGCTGCCGTCACGCGGCGCTCGTCACCACCCCCCCACCGGAGTCCAGGCGGATCCAACACGCGCCTTCTCTCCCGTTGCATACGGGCCAGGGCTCGAAGAAGCTCGGCCGTTCGTTGTCAGCGCGCATGTCTTCTCTGCCCGACGCGAGTCGGTCTCGTCTCTTTCTTCCGCTGCCTCTCGGCATGCCGGCTCAATCTCGTCGTCTTGACACGACACATGCTCGCGTCATCTGCGGCAGCTGCGCGGCGACTGTCACTGAAGGCGCGCCGCTCATCGTTTTCTTTTTTTCTTTTTTTTTTTTTCAGACGATACTTGCCGCCACGGCGTGCCAGCTATATGCACACGACGAGAAACGTTCATTCCTCGGCTGTGCCGGGATCACGTGGTCGGGAAGACGCATCCGCGTCGGGAAAGCCAGCCGTCTGCCTACGGCAGGCCGAATTGGTCGATATAGCTATACGGGGTTGTTCGATCTACACCGGATACACACCGTGTGTCAAAAGGGGTGCCGTCTCCGGAGGTGACAGTTGAATGCAGAGTACAACTACAGCGCTTCGTTCTGCCGAATAGATTTTGGATAGTGGTCGGCGGCTACGCGTTCTTTCTGCTTTATGAAAAAAAAAGGTCAAGCTGTCAGCGTCCGCCGCTGCTGTAAGTGAGGCGAAAATTTTTTATATTGTTTTTTTTTTTTGCTTTAATTGCGGAACCATTATACAGGTCATTTTTGGTTACGTCGTCATCAAAGTTTTTCCCTACATATAACACGTAAAGACGCCTAACAAATGCGGGCCCCCACGTTGAGTGCCAGGGCGCAGGGTCACTTGTTCCCCCACTCAGCAGCGGGTGCCCCAAGAAACACTCCGAGACCACACCCGACGGCCAGTCAGAAGATCGCCACTGACTGGGCCGCCCACGTCATGGAACTCCATGAACTTGATGATGATGATATGTGGTGTTTAATGGCGCAAGGGCCAATTAGGGCCAAAGAGCGCCAGAACAATGTTAATAATGCTGTGGCATGGTGCTATGTGAGGTGATTTATGCAACATCGCTGCAAGTGGACCTAAATGTACCGCAAGATGTCTGAAAACTATGCAATAAAAGTATGAGCATGTACACATTGAGGTAGTAAGTGTTTAAGGGTTGACAGTGTTCGGAGGTAAACAAGATGATAACAGTGCCTGTGAATGGTCATGCGATAGTCTCAGTTGGTGTACTTATAACCTGAATGGAATTTACAAACGTATGGTGCATAGGGGTCGTGCGGGGACCGTGGGACCTACGTGCCCGAATCCCTTGGTCAAATAAACTTCTCTCTCTCTCTCTCTCTCTCTCTCTCTCTCTCTCTCTCTCTCTCTCTCTCAGAGACCACAAACAGCCGAAGTTCGACCACCTTACAGTGAGGCCAGGGAAGCTATATGACTGGCAGCTGGGTGCCTTTTTTCCATAGCGTGCGCCCGCCAGGGCTCGGGGCTGTCCCGTGACAAGTTCCTCGAGCAGCCGTCGAGAGGCGCTCCCAACAGAGGACGACGTTTGAACGCCTTTATCCGCAGAAAATGTTCCATAAACGCTCCAAAACATATCTGAAAACAGGCTCAAGCGGAAACTTGCGCGAGAGGACACGGCGGCGTGCCTTCTTTCGTCTGGTCTCCCGCCGTTCGCACGGTATGCGCCGAGAACTCGATCTGCAAGGCTCCCGAAAATTAACGTGACAAAAAAGAAAAAAAATGTACTCGAAGTTGTCGTGTACATTCACCGACTTGGCGAAAAATTTGCCTCGCGTCAGAGTTTAGCATTTCGCCTCCGCACGTCAACATCCCTCACTTGCCCGCAGATGGGCAGCTATAGGGAAAGCACGTGATGACATGTCAGCGATCGCGTTTGTGACTAGCAGATCAGCACGAGCGTCTCACAAACCGCAAAAGCCGCGTTGCGTATAACAACCGACGACTTTCGACATTTCAACAGCGTCACCGACCGTCCTTTTTTGGATGGAAGAGCGTTTTCACGACCTCATGTCATCGCCCGCGCCCTGTGAGTCATCTTCTCTTTATATAACTCTCGCAGCAGGTTTCGCTGGCGCTACAGTAGAACATCGCAGAGAACCGGACGGGTTTGATATCAAACTACTCCACACTAGGGGCGTTAACTTCGGCACCATCACTTTCAGCGCCGATCCCGGCTGGTTTTAGTTTTGGCGAGAGGTGCATATGTATGCAGACCATGCCGCGTCCGGGGTATCGTGTTGCCTGTGCGCTCAACGCGCACGACACTTGACCGGTTTCGGACGTCGCCATCCTCAACGCACACACACGTACACAGGCGCACGTAAATATACTCGCCGTCAAGACTTAACCCGAACGAACAAGACACATCTTCAGCGGCTTAACTGTAACAAACGCCACAGTTGTGAGGAACAAATGTATTCTAAAGCTCAGGAGCAGTTTCGAGGCGCACTCCGACAAGAGACCTTTAGCAACGCCCGCATCGAGAAAAGTTGCTCAAGAGGTGTTCGGGTTAAGCACGACGGAGGCTTTACAAAACGCCGATGTATCACAGGGCACTATCGACCGCGATCGAGTCAGGTCGGGATCCAATTTATCGATCCCACTGCGGTTCCTCTGCGCGAGCTGCGGGAGGAAGTCAATCGCGATCGAGAAATTTGATCCGGATCGGGCTCAACCACGATCGAAAGTGCCCCGTGGGAATGTGCGTAACACCCGCCCACCCACCCACCCACCCACCCACACACACACACACACCACGTGGACGTTTTATTCGTCTTTGTTCGATGGTCTATAGCGTCTGTAGTGCGAAACTCGCTTATTAGCCGGCTCAGCGTTCGCCAACGTCGCGATCCTCCTCTCCCTCGTTTTTAATACGTGACCAGCATCTGTAAAGGCCTCTTTTGTTCGCGCTATAAAAACCGAGGCAGTGCCAACGGACGCATATATATATATATATATGCCGACGAACGACTAACTCCACCCGGTGTGTATCGGTAGCCTATACAGTTTTCTTTTTACTTGCTTCTTATTTTTACGAGGTGGGCCCCATACGCACTTCGCCAAACTGGCCGCCAAGGAGAGACGCTAATTCGCGGGGTCTTTTTTCCTTTCTCTTTTTTACGATCGGACCCTGGCCGCGCGACATCGTATCTCTATGATGTATGAGGAAAGTGGCTGAGCACCACCGACCGATCGACCGGCCGCTTTATTATGCTCCGAACATTTCTTTTTCCCCTTTCTTTTTTTCTGCATTCTTGTAAATCTGCAGATTTGCACTCCCAAAGAAACGGGCTGGTCAAGTGGTCCCGAACATTAAAAGAAAAAAAAAAGGAGGGGGGGGGGGGTCAGGATAAAAGCAGCAACAACTAAAGGCACAAGTCCAGCAGTCTGGTTTCATGGCATTCAAGGGCGGCGCCTGAAAGAAAAGTGGACAGACGATAACCTCTTTCCACTGTATGTTTTCTTTTCTTTTTTTCCTCGGACACAGCATTTTCACTTGGCGCCACGAACAATAAATGAAGGGAAACGATTTGTCTAAGTCTCTAGTTCAATGCTCAAGCGGCAAAAGGATTGGGACGGGCCCCAAGGACAACCTTAATGCGACCCATTGCTGCTACACACACCGTCAGTGCCGGAAAGTCAGTACCAATCTCACGATATGCCATATATACTGTGTTCCTCACTGCAGCAATATTTCCCGGCACACCTCGAGTTTCTCGAACTCCTGCTATACGTAAAAATATCTTCGAGCAAAACGTCGTGCTTTGGGTATCGGCTGACTTCAATTCTGCAACATATCCCTCCTCGCACCCCTCCCCCCCCCCCACTAACGTAATTGATTTGAAAGTTCACCAGCGAACCTTAGTTGGCTATGATTACTACTATAGGCAATTATTGCGCTCATGCTGATGTCTGCCACTGTGATAAGGCTTGATCAGCAAGGATTCATTATGGGGTTACCTGCCCCCCTTATTTCCTTAATAATGAGATAGTCATTGCAGTAACAAGTAGCACTAATTGTAGGAGAATGTGCGAAACCGTGGCCTCCGAGAGGCAACTGTCAGTCTCAGGGGCTACGCTGAAATTCAGAGGCCACGGTGAAACCACAGTTTCCAACGAAAATTGTTAGAGTAAACTCTGGCACTGAGCTGCAAGCACGGCGGTTCAGCCTGCAGCGTGGAGATGACGGGAAAATATCGCGTTATAATTGCAATAGTTGGCAAATAATTATGCGGCCGCCTAGAGCCCCTGCTGTGTTCGTAACCATGCGTAGTTGCTTGGAAATTTAGAAAGATAGAGCGCAATAACCCCACAAGAACGTCTGAAGCCCAAAGCACGAAGCCAAAAGCACGAAGTACTGCCCATTATTACCATTCTGACGATCGCAAGGCCAAAGTTGTCTCTAGTAAATTCAGTGGGAAACTCGATAAGCATGAAACGCGGACAGGGGAAGCATATAGGAAGACCGTGAACCCGCGCCTGAGCGTCAATATACCGTTATGTAGCTATTTACCCGTCTGAAATAAGTGCGCAGGACATTGCTACGATATATCGTGCACTTATGGTGCCGGAAGTAGAAGGCCCCGAGACAGTCAGCGCGATAGATCACAGGCCGAGACAGTCAGCGCGATAGATCACAGGAGTAGCGCAAGACGATTGCCAGACGGAGCAGACGACAAGAGCAACAACAGAATACGCGGAACAGAAGGAGTAACTCAAAAATTATGGACTTTTGGCCCGCTAAAGTCATCTATGGAGGTTATAAAAACCTCCTCTTTAAGAGCCCCAGTAGTGGAGAGAAAAAAAAACGAAAAAAACAAAACAAAAAAAAAACCGCCGACGTTACGGTCCACAGAAAAGCGGCGCGCACACGCAAACAGACGGCGCATGCGCAACAAAACTCCTGCCTACCAATGCCGGCCGTGCGGGTGCCGGCGTTCAGGCGCCGCAAAATAAGGCCGCCCGAACGCCCAGCTTATCTCAGATTTCAATTAAGAGCGGCTCCGTCCCACCGCCGCGTAGATAAGGCGGTCTGCTGCCTGCCCGCCCGTTTTACAGACGCTTTCCCACCGGCGCGACCAAAGGAGAATGAGAGAAGAGCACGCCGTCTCTTTCAGGGCCACGGTCAAAAGCTCTCTCCTTTATTTTTTTTATTTTTCGCTACACCCCGCACAGTTTGTTTTCTCCCCGGTAACGACTCGGAGTGCTTTTTAAAGAATGCTTTTACAGCTTTACTGCCGCGTCGCTTCGCCGCCTCACGCCATATACAATTCGCGAAGCTTCAAAAGCGGGGAGAGTTGTCAGCGACGAACGAGAAAAAAAGAGAAGAGCGACCGAGGTAGAAGCAGACGACGCGTGCAAAAGCAGACTGGCTGCGTCGGCAGCGTATATAGACGACGTCGCTACTACCTGCGGCAGTGCCGCTGACGCCTCGAGAAACCGCGCGACTGACGTGACATCGGCTTGGCACCGACTGCGCGCTTTTGCCCAGACCATGGCGTTGGGACTGCCGCGCGTGACGTTAGTATTGGAAAGTTACCCGGGTCCAGTTTTAACTATTGCACGCGCTACCAAGCAAGCAAAAACGAGAAGCTGTATTCGCATTGCGGATTCCGCGGTCACTCTTGTTTGCTTTGATGCACCTGTTCCCTTTGCTCACCACAAACAAGGCATATATATATATATATATATATATATATATATATATATATATATATATATATATATATATATATATATATATATATATATATATATATATAGAGAGAGAGAGAGAGAGAGAGAGAGAGAAACGAGGGCTGGAGTGTTTCGACTGGACAATATATTGCGAAGGTTGGCTATAATACACGCAGTTTATTAATGATGATCAAGTACCAACGCAATTGACGTTGCGCATACGTGAATGCGCTAAGTGAAAGTAGTACCAACGCCTATGGAAAAAAAAAAAAGAATAGTTGGTAGGCAGTGGTTTACATTGTTGTGTTCATATACGTTCATAACGTTAAGGGACAAGAAAAGAGCAGAATGGGTGAGGGAACAAACGCGAGTTAATGACATCTTAGTTGAAATCAAGAAAAATAAATGGGCATGGGCAGGACATGTGATGAGGAGGGAAGATAACCGATGGCCATTAATGGTTACGAACTGGATTCCAAGGGAAGGGAAGCGTAGCAGGGGGCGGCAGAAAGTTAGGTGGGCGGATGAGATTAAGAAGTTTGCAGGGACGACATGGCCGCAATTAGTACATGACCGGGGTTGTTGGAGGAGTATGGGAGAGGCCTTTGCCCTGCAGTGGGCGTAACCAGGCTTATGATGCTGATGATGATGAGAGGTTTACAGCGCTCAATCACAGCGAAATCGGCGACACGGTGCGGTCACACTGCGTCCTGCCGTCCCTTCCGATTCGCAATTCAGCGCGTGCAGTGCATTCTATGCACGAACTCGTTTCTGCATTCGTCGCTGCTGCCTGGATGCTGCCGCCGCGGTTCACCTCTCCACTTAAGGTCGCGCCCCAAGGGATGGACGAAAGACAACGACAGGGCGATGCGCATGCCGTTGTTGCCGCTTTTTGAGACGCAGAAACATATATGAGTCGTACAGCGCCACGTTAGTGCGTATACGACCTGTTGCGTTGGAGTATACATGTATATATATATAGGCCAGTTTTGACGCTCGCCTAGTAGTCGCGAGACAAAGGCGGGCGAGAAAGCCAGTACACGGTGTAGAGAGCGGGTTCTCGCTTTCTGCATAGCCGGCAGAGGCTCCGCGGGGCAGGAAAAGAAAGAAAGAAAGAAAGAAAGAAAGAAAGAAAGAAAGAAAGAAAGAAAGAAAGAAAGAAAGAAAGGTGAACGAAGGACGCGTACAAGAAGAACGCACGCCTTCTCCGCAAGTGGGACGGGAATTCTCGGCGCGCTGGAGTAAAGACAGCGTGCGCCTTCAGGGACGCGAAGAGCACGATTCTGCAGGCGCCCAGGTGTTTCTTCCAGGCTGTGCGGCTGTGTAGTACAAGGCAGGGCGGTGGCGACTGCGGCGATCCTCTCAGCGCAAGGCTGTCTGCGCAGTGGCGGCTGCGTGAGCCGCGGGCTTCTTCTTCTCTTTCGCGCATGCGAATTATAACGCGGCGGTAACAATTCTGCCCCCTTAACTACATGCACACGGAGGGAGCGGGCGTATCTCAAGACGAAAGACCGTGGCGCCGGCCGACTGCAGTGTTTCCGCCCAGGGGGAGAAAAAAAAAAGAAAGAGCCGAGTCGGTGTTTAAGACATCCGGCGAAGAAAAAACGCGAAACGTATTTGTCTATACTCGTGCATATTGCACTTCACAAGGAGGCTTTCGCTGTTATTTTTATTTTGTTGTTGTCTCCGTCCGAGCAGAAGAGAGCGTAACGGCAACGACAGACGTGCACGAGAAAGTCGGGATTTCAAATCGTTCGAAACAGCGCACGCAAACGCGCAGTCTTGGGATCGTGTGCCAGAGCGGCACGCGATACTTCACCGCAGGGACCTCGTTTCCGTAACGCAGACACACACAGCTCCCCGTTTTCGTTCGTCTGTTATTTTGCTTCGACCGCTCTGACAGGTCGTGTGCGCTGTGCGCGCTAAGAGCGTTATCTTTGTCGGTGAGCCAGGACAAACGCACTCGCCGTCTGCAACCATGGAACTGTGGTTCTCTCCCCAAAGCAGTGTGATGCAAATGAGCGCCGAACGCACGCGAACAAGCCAAGTAAGTTGTACAGACGGTCACAGCAAAGTGCACAAAGCAGACGACGCCGTCTCTAGGCGGTCTGCACAATAAACCACGCGGACGTAAGTGACAGTCGGGACATTCATGGGGAGTGCCATTCTGTAGACTTCCCGATTCCGCCATGTTGGCATTTGTCAACCAATCAGAGAGCCCGTAGCCGCGCGCTGCGAGCCAATCAGAGCTGACAGGACGCCGAATTCGACATTCGAGTGACGGAATTCGAGTTTCCAAAATAGCAACCCTGCGGATATAACGTCGAATTCCGCCATGTCGACGTTTTCAAACCAGTCGAAGAAAGCGTATAGCCGTCCTGTGATCCAATCAGAGATGATGGCATGACGGCGAAATTTGACACGTGTCCAGAATAGCATCCTAGCTCAGTGTTCGCACATTCGCCAATAAGCACGAAGCGACAGACAAAAACAGCGAACAAAAAAGAGATAAAAAAAAAGACAAGGACGATGCAGGCACCCTCGACTTGCTTTCCTCATCACTCGAACGAGTGTCTTATGTGAGCTTCGACTTCGTGGTCAACGAATTAAAATGAGAGAGAGAGAGAGAGAGAGAGAGAGAGAGAGAGAGAGAGAGAGAGAGAGTAATGGTGAAAGGGTCAGGGCGCTTCCTTGTCTGCATATACGTATACTATATAAAGAAGCTCCTTGGCGGCGGCCGATACTTCTGTTTGAGCGGCATTTAACGGCGATCGTGTGTCAATTGCTCAATTGGGTCACTGTCCGAGGAACTTTTTTTATTCTTTCCCATGGCCGAGTGCGAATCGATGTTTTGTTCTTGCAATGGTGCCCGACAGAGGCACGACTGCTGCTAGCGCACCCGAGCACGCAGGCAGCGAGTCTATAGCCTCGAACCGCGTGGCGCCGTCGAGTCGTTAGGGAAAAGAAGACTGAGGAGGGTGTCAGGAGATGGGAGTGTGGAACCATGCAAGAGATATCCAGTTATAACGCGGTCACTGCGTATGCGCACGTCTGCAGCGGAATTTCTTTTTAGGCGCCGCGATTCGAGAAAAGAGGTCAGTTGTCAGTTCGTCTATGCATGGAGATATGCTACGTCTGCTAGTGGGGCTTTGTGATGTTCACCCGTGAATGCCGTCTGCACCACACGCAAGCATGTGTGCGACTGCTAACGCACGTATATGGCAACGCGTTGGCTGCGGGTAATCGCGCACACATCTAGGCCGCGAGTTTGCCAGCGCGTTACACAAGACGTAACATAAGGAATGTAGTACATATATGCGTGACTATAGCTAGAGGACGCTTTCTAGCTCAGAAACTGAGATGTCCGCGGAGTTTTCTTACAAACGCGCTTGTTTCAACAGAATGTGACGTCACATTGAGGCGGCGGCGCTGCCGTCACATTCCGTTTGTGGGCAAGAAAAAAGTAGTAGTAGTAGTAGTAGTAGTAGTAGTAGTAGTAGTAATCATCGACAAGCTGTACTGGAGTGAATTTCCTTCCATGTAGACACTGCCTCTCAGATGCGTTGCACAGTGCCTGGCTACCTTTCAGGTTTCTTTCACGTTCAACTTGCTCGGGCTCCGTGACGTCATCACCGTTACGTCTTGCATTAGTCACGCCACACTTGTATACGCTTAGGTATTGCGGGTGTATGTACACACAGTGACAGGCACACCGTTTGGGCGCGTCATAAGCCTCGCACCTAACCGGGCATAACCGTGTATAACTATATACGGAGCTAAATACGCCGACCCACTACAACCGCCGTTGGCACCTCTGAACGAATGGGGGCCGCAATGTGGGCGAGCGAGAGAGTTGCAGACGGCCCGGATCTGTCGACGTCGCGAACGAACAGACGACAGCAGCGTGCGCCCAGCAGACGTCGCCGAGCCGCGCCCCCTTCAATGGCCTTAAACGAATTCTCGGTCGCGCCACCGTTAAAATGTTACTCTCTCACGAAAAAGGGACGCTTACGTGACAGGAGCGATTGGCCTCGTCGCTCAGCCAGCGCCGGCAGCGAGTGGAAGAAAGCGGGGATTTAAAGAAAGAAAAAACTGACGCGCGAGACCTTCCGCCAGCTCTCGCACATATATAAAAGTACGCATGCACACCGTTTGGTCGTTCCCATTTCGAAAACACATGTAGCACAGCAGCTCCTGCTCTGCTTTTTGCACGAAGGAAATATCATTTAAGGTCCCCCCCCCCTCCATTTCCCCGGTCCCGTTCTTAATTTCTTTCCTCGTAAGCGGGCGTGCGCACAGTGTCGCTAATTATAGCGGGCGAGAGAACCCGAAAATCCTCGTGGGAGCCGGACTCTCTATTTGTCCCTCTTTATTAATTTATTTGTTCTTCTCGTCTTTCTTGTTTGAGTTCGTCTGTTCTTGTTTCAGTCCTTCTGCTTCAATTATCTTTTTTTTTCTTCTGGCCGCTCTTGCTTCAGTACGTCTGCTTCATTACTTTCTTCTGGTCTGGTCTAGTCTGTCCGCTTTCGCGAGCTGCGAATTGCCACCTGGGGTTTGTCGTTCGCACTATTATGCGGCGCGTCCTGTCTCTACAAGCACAATTAAATAGAGAAGGAAACATCGTCGCCGCAAAGTGCGCCTTAGTCGTATAGGGCGAATTCGCGGTGGCACAGTTACTCGCCCGCAAATGTGCGTCGAATGCATTGGCATCACGTGCATACCGTGAAAAGAACTTAGGTGCCACAGGCTAACTTTTAATAATACCATGCATGCTTCGCAATATCGCACTGCAAAATAGCGGGAAGTGTCAAACGGCAGAAAAACGTTCCAACACATTCTAAGACACGTCTCATCAAACATAGCCTCACCAGCACTGACGTACGTCCTCGCATTTGTGTCCTGGTATTCAGCTCGAACGGTACAATTAACGCCAAAACGTTATAGACATTCGGTGCATCGAGTGCTCATTCTAGTTTCATTCCCCGCTATTTCAACATATCCACCAAAGTTATTAAATTTTAAACAACTGATTTCTGTGTTCGTTAACTAATAGCACATTGAACGTTTTCACGCATGCAACTTCGGTCTCTTCACGTAATCCAGCCGATTTTCAAGGAGTCGTACTATCAGATAGACAACTCTTTTATGAAAAATACGTACATGTAAACGCTAGACATAATTTAAATGTATGTATGTGTTCATAAAAAAGTATACCGAGAATATGTTTCTATCGGGGTAATGTCAGCAGCCACCGATCTGGAGTGTCAGTTTAAAACGCCGTTCGTCATTACATTTCAATCATTAATTTTCGAGCTTTTTAGTGTCGCGTAAACTGTGCATTACAGACTGACTGCCCAACACTAAGGAGCTCCCACGTAAGTGCTAGCTATCTATCTGGCAGGGAGCGCCTAATTGCCGGTCAGGTGAATATCCCAGCGTTCCAGTCTATACTAATCCCGAATGTGTAGAGTTGCAAATAATAAGGAAAATCCTCTAGCACAGTAAGTACGACGTCGTTAAGGAGATACGCATCAAACAGAAACCACCTCGCAAAGGCCTCGAATAGCATAACGCGAAGCAGTAATTATAACGTCTGGACGATAATTAGGCGCTTCACTTCCATATCGCTCTCTATCGACCGCGCGAACGTATAGGGGGCAGCACCGTCACTTCGATAAAGCGCTGCGCCAGTAACGTACAGCACCCCCTCTCAACCGCCCCCCCCCCCCCACGCCTTCGCGTAGCGTTTGTGATTAGCACCGTTTAGGTGGGGGGAGGGGGGAGGGTGCGCCCGTCGCTTCATAGTTGGTTTCGTTCGACATGCTTACGGAATTATTTGAACATGTGAGAGGAGAGAGTCCATGTCCGTGTAGTAAACGTACTGCAATGGGCGGTGTCCAAATCCACGGCTCTTAAGATGACACCCTCGGGATTTAAAATGCGGTTCTTAAAGGCTATGATCTTGTTGCCTGAATGCGGCGGAAGCGATCTCGGGAGCCAGAAACACGTCACAGACGTGTCGGGGTTTTGGACGATACGTATTCTTCTCTGGGAAGAGAGTGGAGACGTGTTAGCACGTAATTCTTCTTGTCTCGCCGAGGGAAATCGAAAACGCACCGCAATCGTTCCTGCGGCTGGAACCTAGAAAGATAGCACACACAAAAAAAAAAGAATACAACAACCAGAAGAGTCGAAAGTCTTTTTCCGTTGAACTAAAGAAGCGACTATACATGTCAAGAAGGGAGATAGGGATAAAAGCAAAGGAGAGACAGGAAATTCAACCAGAGGAAATCTCCCGTTGGCTGCTCTGTAGTGAACAAGGGAAAAGGGGGTATAAGAGAGAAGAGAAAAGAAAGAACGAAAGAAAAAAAACGAAAAAAAATGAACAATGTAGAAATGTTTGCGTGGACGCTGTCACACAGTCTGCGAAGGCGCCAAATAGTCATACACAATGCCCAACGTCCCCTTGAGACATAAAACGCCGCGCAGTGCAACGTCACAATCGGCGGCGCAATCCGGTGTTATAGAAAACGCAGCAGCGCGTTTGTGGAGTGTTTCGGCCTGTGCTCAAACGCGTTGCAGAAGAGGACGACGAGAGGTACCGCTTCACCGTGCTTCCCTATGCACTTATACCTTATCAATTAGGTCTACCGCTAACTTTCTAGCCTCTATACTAGTACTGTCCCAAACTATATGCCAGCTTAGCGCGCGCGCGCTAGCAAAGCCAAGCCAAGCCAGGAGCATAAGCAGCGGTCCGTGTCGGATACGTAATCACCAGACGATAACTTTAACGGCGAACAAACAAACAAACACACGGTAGCGCTGCTCTCAAGATGCATCTCATCATTCAAACTCGCCTGGAAGCTCGCCGAAGCTGCAGAGAAAACGTTCTTATACATCTCAAGACGGCGTCGACGCAACGCATCCTTCGCTTTTTTTTTTTGAAAGCGTGCACTCGGCAGCGGCTGTACGTAAGTACCTTTCCCGAACAGTGGGTACGGGTGAGGGAACCCACGGCACAATCGAAGAAGCGTTGCCCGCGCTGCTTCATCCTGAGCCCTGCGCGACGTCGCAGTTGTGTGGTAGCGAGTTTCACCACCCGCGCCGACGGCTTGAAACTTAGTTCATAAATCTTGACCGATCGCCAAGCCGCAACAAGACGATAAAGAAAAGAAATAGGAAGAAGGTGCGTCGAAAAAGAGCTCAACCAATGAACGAGAAAGGGTAATCATGGCGGAGTTGGAGTCCGCGCGCACGCACACACAGACAGACGCGCACATTCGATGGTGGTCGTCTGTCATCGCTCGTAGCACACAGCGCACGCGGAACGAAGATACCGTGTTTTCGCAAATCTAAGCAACACCCCCCACTCCCCGTCCCTTTTCTTCTTAACAAAGTGTGCCGTGATACGCATTGCTGTTCGAATTCACAATTCTTGGTTCCACAGATCTTTTTTTTTTTTCTCTCTCGCAATTCAACAGTACAGTACATCTCGCTGTCGATTTTGAGCGCCGATTTTGTGGATTTGTATTTCTTGAACCTGGCGCAAGCCGAATTCCTTAAGAAGAAGTCTACGCTCTATATAATGTACAGGCTGACCATGGATTGCGCAATTACATGGCGACCCGTACGCCATTAAAGGTTAATTCGCTTAATATATTTAATTGTAGCACTGGCGATCATTGCGCGGATGCTAATGTCCACCGTTGCTACGAAACCTGGCAATGAAAAATTATAATTTTGTCTTCGCTACCGAATCCGCTACCTGCAACAAGAGATCGTATAGCCGCCGATGCGGTTTTATCTCGCGATAACCATCAAAGCCATGGAGTATACTTTATCCAGCTTTCGAGGCGCGTCCATCGCCGACATCATGCTTTCTCAAGTCGACAGAAACATATATATATATATATATATATATATATATATATATATTGAAACATCGCTGGACATCACGACGCAGGCACGAGCGATGCGAAGCCCCCTACGTTCGAGGAAACACGGTAACGCGCCGTTCAAAACGAAACCGAAACGCGCAGAGGAAACATATAAATGACAGAAGGGGCAAGGAAAAAGGAAAACAAAAAAAAAGAGGGGGTGGGGGAGCGAGCAATAGCCGAACCTTCGTCTGCGGTGCGCCAGCCACGTACATACGGCAGCACGGGGGCGTTCGCGCGCCCAATTTGCATACGTACGCGCGCGACGCCGTGAGCAGGCCCGCATATTATTAGTTAGCGAAGAGGTCTCTCTTTGCCAAAAAGCGCGAGCCAGCTGTCAGGGGCGACCGTCGTTAGCGCAGAAAACCAGCGCGGACAGCACAATGAATCACGTGGCCCGTGGGCGCCCGTTCGGTCTTCGCTGCTGTATAGGAGCGGCCCCCGTCGATATACACAGTATACGTGGCGAGCTGCGCCGCAATGCCGAAAGCACGCTGCAGGACTGTCTGGAGGAGAAGCGAAGCCTCGCGTGTATATCTTGCACGAACGTATACACTGCATGCGGTGAACCAAACGCATGCTTAAAGCGCAGCGTCGTTGTCGGGTTCGGCGAAGAAAAGAAAAGATTGACAGAAAGACAGGAACGTGGGCTGTGTTCTGAGCTTCTTTTTTTTGCGGAGGTTGTGTATATACAGGTTCTAAAGAATGTCTTCTATAAGGTCGAAAACGCGACGCGCTTATCGCTATCGGTAACCGCGCTGTTTAGACAGGCCTCGCAGTAGAAAGGAAGTATTCGACAGAGAGATGAATGTGGCCTGTGTTGTTTTGAATTTCTACGGAGGTCGTGTGTTACATAGGTTCTAAAGAATGCCGTGTGGGGTAACAAACCTGACCGCGCTTCTCGTTAACCTCCCTGCTCTTCTCGTGCAAGTGGTTAAGTAGAACAACGCTGGTTATGATATATTCGGCGAAATGTTTGACTGACTTAAGGTGACTTGAACGATTGACTGTCTTCTTTCCTCAAGTGGCGGGAGCGGGTTGTTTCAGGAGAAGTTCTACGCGTTTGGATTTCCGCGGAGGTGGTATAGGTTCTACAGAATGTATCTCTCTCATCCTATCGTCCCTTTCCCCCCCCCCCCATATATATATATATATATATATATATATATATATATATATATATATATATATATTAGCAAGCAGGCTTTGTATCTGGTTGACCTCCCTGGTCTTCCTTTCTTCGGTCTGTTTACTGGTTAAGCAAAACGCAAAGTAAACGCGCAGATTATTCGATTGCGTTACAGAGTGACTTGTACGATTGGTTGTTCTTTCTTTCTTTCTTTCTTTCTTTCTTTCTTTCTTTCTTTCTTTCTTTCACTCGGGAGGGATAGAAAGGCTTTATGACACTTGCGGAGGATGGCACAGCTGTACGCCCGGCATGCCCATAAGTGCACAGAATTAGCGGACGATTAACCAGACGGAACGTGCAGACGATGCGCCAGCAGAAGAAGCATCGGACGCATGTGCAGACGAGGAAGCAGAAGCAGCAGCAGAAGACGAAGAAGAAACAGACGAAAGAAATAAAATAACGAGGAATGAAAGGTCACGCGCCTTCTCTCGTGAGCTTATAACCCGCAGTCGCGCATAGCAATTGTGCTAACCGCGCCCGGCTTAGAGACCGGGCCGCCATTCGGGACTTTCCGCCTCGGGGGAATCCGCCGGGTCGTCCGAACAGTCAATTGCGGGCGAGGGACTCTCTCGGTGATCACGGGGCTCTCGCGTTGTCCCACTTACGGCAGGGGGTCGTGCCGCGCCGAACTTGGTTTATGCACGTTGTCCCGTGACTTCTCGGGAAAACTAGACGGGTTGAAGGGGGGGGGGGGGGGGGGGGGGAGGCGTGGCCCGCGACACACACACACACGCACGGACCGTTATGTCATAGCTTGCCGTCAGACCACGCAAATGTGATTATAAACACGACCTTCACGAACGACGGCGGCGGCGGTCGCTCGGACAGTCAAAACGCCGCACTACGCCGCAGCGAGTCGGAGAGCGCGAGCGAACGACTCACCAAGAGACAGATGTGTCCGCTGCGGAGTATACACGAGAAAGACTATATATAGAGCGTCCACGCGGCGGTGGATGTGGGTCTCGTTGTTAGCACACTGGGGACGTGAGCGCCGCCGAAGGGCAGCAGATGTCAGACATCACGGCTGCTAACATATCCATTCATACATCATCGGCAAGGCGGAAAGAAGTAAGCATCTTCGATGCCATAACTTGAGGGTATACTCGCGGGACTCGTCGCAAGGGCAAACCATCCCCCCCACCCACCCTTTCTTTTTTTTTTTTCTTTTTTCGAGACCAATCCGGTTGGCATCGATTATACGTGTGCGCTGCCGAATCCCCGCTCGGCCGAGGTCCCCCGTCGAAGAAGCCAGCGTCGGTAAACGCTCGTTCGATCAATCATCAATTCGACAGGCAGGGCGTCTCGATCGTCTCCCCCCCGCGTCCTGTAATCATAAGATGGGCGCTGCTAGCTGACGAATGCGCCTCAAGGACTCTCGGCTCGATACGCTGTGTGTGCCTCCCATGACTTCGGGAGCAAAGGAAGCGGCAGTTTTACCGCCATTAAGTCGAACTCTGTCTCTCGTTCCTCTCTTTTTTTTTTTGCTTCTAACGCGATGAACGTGCAGGAGGCAAACAGAATACTGGCTGAATGATGGTTCGACGCAACGACCATCCGCTGCATCAAGCTTGGTCCACCTGAGAAGCTTCCCGTCTCTGCTGAGTGACTGACTGATAGATTGGTTTTAACGTGTCGGGGACACACACACACACACACACACACACACACACACACACACACACACACACACACACACACACACACACACACACACACACACACACACACACACACACACACACACACACGCACGCACGCACGCACGCACGCACGCACACACACACACACACACACACACACACACACACACACACACACACACACACACACACACACACACCACAATCTATAGTGGACCACATTTCGACCTCCTGGGGTTCCTTCAAACTGACGCGACCCGAAGGCTCTGCGCAGCGAGCGCTTACAACATCTCGTCGAAAAGGGACTTGGTAGGAGAACGCGACAGCAGCGCCACCTTACCGGGCGCGTGACTGTCGAGGAGGTTTGTAGCTTTGAGCCCCAAATTTAGCCATACGGTATAAGCTCCGCACTATATTAGAGTATCATATGGCTAGACGATCGCGGCGGCACCGTGGAGGAATCGGAAAGCTAAACTTCAATTCCTGATGACGACGAGAAAAGAGTCAAACAGAAACTCTTTTGGGAGTTGTCTGAGTATGCGTAAGCATTGTGCCACTTGTTCATCTCCGGGCAGCCCGGCGTCATTATCAATGTTATGAAATTTTATCCGACCACCACAAACCAAAGCGCTGCGGCGACACGAACTGCTGCGGACGGCGGCGCAAGGTGAATCGACGACGTAAGCAAACTACTGCAGGTGGCGGCGCCAGGTGCGCCGATGACATTCCGGTCATTACAAGTCGTGCGTCGCTCTTCAGCGCCTTATCCATCCGCGCCGAACCATCATGAATCGTGATCACGTGACGGACGGACGGATGGAGGGACGAACAGACGACTTTTCCTCGTTGGGTAAGCATATAAATGCTAACGCATTTAAAATCTTGAAGCAAGGCGAAGCAAGAGACTATACCTTGGTAAGTAGGGTTTGCTGCGAGTCGGTCAATCCAGCTTTTCGTTCACCCAAATTCAATTTCTTTGTTTGTTTTTCATGATGTTTGTGTGCAATGCGACCGTCGTCACAATAGTCGCTTCGTGCCTTTAGCTACCTCTAAGGGCTTGAGCCCGTTCCGCCTTGTTCACGATTGAGCTGGGACAATAGCGTACAAAAGGAAGCTGGTGGTTTCGCGCGCACTCGGTGCCTAGTATACAACCCCTGTCTGCGGGCCACCTGCAGCACAGCAACATACGGACCAGCCCAACCACCCTTCTAAATTACGTTTCGCCACTCAGCAATGCCGGACAAAAAGCGTTGTCTTTTGTTTAGTTTTGGTTTATGATTTATTACCATGGCAGTATACCAAAGCCCTTGCGTGCGTGGGTGGTAAGGCTTGCTTTTTGCTATTAAGCTCTCAGAAAAAAAAAAAAAGAAAGAGTATGAAACGCAGGGCATTCAGCGTAGTACATTCTGACCGCGCGGCACGGAGCAGACGACGCGTGAGTGGCGCGCGAGTACAGACGAGCGCGATGCGGCCTACAAGGCATCCGCGGTCATCACGCGTGAAACGCAGTACGCCACGCGGCCTAGCCGCGCCTTTAAAACAACCGACAACAGCCAGCTCCCCCTTTCATAGCAGCACAGCCGCCACTAATACACCTCCTCCCCCGCCTCGAAAGCCTCTTGATGCCTTTTGTGGCCGCGGAGACATTAAGGGGAGGAGGAGGAGGAGACGGCGGAGCCGCATGCGGTTGCGCTATACGCTAGTTGCGCGAACAAAGCGACGACGACGATCCGTGCGGCAAAGTGGCGGCGCGAGCCCGCGTGGAGGAATGCGCCGCCCCCGACCACGACGCAGGTGGTGCTGGCGTGCGGTGATATTCCGGGTCGCCGTCCGTTCGTCCGTCCGTCCGCCCGGCCGGCCGGCTCGCGCCGCAGTTCGTGAATGCTCCCACCGACTCCCCTCCTACGGAATTTCGAGGGTCGTCTGCGCAGCCGCCCTATGCGACCATTAAACATCTCTCCGACTTGCCATTTTTTTATAACGCTTCGTTGTTGCCGACTGCACTGGCGAATGGCACTGAAGGGTTTGGCTGGCAGTCCATGCGTTACCGAAGCGTATAAAACGAAACGTGCTCGAACGGCGCGGGGCGAAGTCGAGAGATCACGTGATTGTCTACGCTTTTGAATGTTCGTCTAGTTGTTCGCGCAGTTTCCGTGTTTTCGTTCCGTTGTTATAGCCACCTTCAGTGGTGATTGATTGATTGATTGATTGATTGATTGATTGATTGATTGATTGATTGATTGATTGATTGATTGATTCGCGCATGACGTCCCAAAGCAACACTGGAGCCACGAGAGACGCCGAGTAAAGGACTACGGATTATTCTGACCACCCGGGATTCTTTAACGGGCGCTAAACAGGAGGGGGGTGGGGGTATTCTGTAAGGGTCCACCAAGTGGACTGTCCATTTCGGCCGCTGCTGATTGGCTAGGGCCGCTCGTCTCCTGCTCTCTCGTAGAGCTGCATCCAATCAGCAGCGGCCGAAATGGACAGTCCACTAGGTGGACTCTTCCAGAATACCCCCCCCCCCCCCCCAGGTCGCTCGCTTCCACGTGACTGCGAATCAATGAAACACGCAGAAGAGGTGGAGGGGATCGATAATGAATGGCACTATAAACCGTGCGTACGTGTGATGCGATGTGACGCTGTGTAGTGATGTCGTTCGTGCAGGGCAGCTCTGCCATACACAAGGAGAGAGACGCAATCACACAGAGCTCAATCGCGTATATCGGTGACTGCTTGTAAATGCCGAACGCGCCGGCTGTTTCTCTGCGTGTTCTGTTTTGTACAAGAGTACTAATTCGGACTCGCTTGGTTGGACGTTGGCGTATTGAACAGAGCAGTGCAGACAACAGGACTAGTACGTGAAGACGACAACACGGGCCCAAAGAGATGATCATGTCGATGTTCAACCAAGCTTACAGGCCGAATTACCACTCTCGCACAGCGTAATTTAATTCTAAACCGGGCCTTTTCGCACCTCTCGTTTTCCGTGTCCAGCGCCGACCGTCTTGTCTTGAATTCCACACAGTGGCGCATGCCCACTATGGGGGACCTTCACCGTGCGCAGTGCTCCTGTCAGAGATCGTGTTGTTGTCTTCGATCCCGCAGTCCCGTTGTCTGCGCTGTTTGTTCAGTGGTTACCGTCATTCATTCCTATAGTACCTGTGCGTAGTCCTTATTTTCATAATCTTTTCTCTTTTTTTTTTTTCAGAAGACGGTCTACACCAATGTGCGTGCACAAAATATAAGCGTCACGTGAGCATACGTTATCACGAGCCACTGCGGTCACTCAGGCAGTGACAACCGACGCACGCGAGTGCTTTCTAAAAAAGAATAAACGACCTTATTCTGCTTTTATATCTCTCTCTCTCTCTCTCTCTCTCTCTCTCTCTCTCTCTCTCTCTCTCTCGCTCGCTCTCTCTCTTCTTCTTCTTCTTCTTCTTCTTCTTGTGGACAGGGTATAGGGGGCGGAGGTAGGCGGGCTGCAAGCGGTGCGAAATTCCAACCTCTAACCCGGGAAACAATGAAAATAGAAATAATGAGACGGCTCCCCCCCTCTCTCTCTCTCTCAAAGAATGCAGAGCGAAGAGCGGCGCCGAGGCGACAAACACGCACTGGAGCGTGCAGGAATTCCGAGCCGTGCTCGGCGCATGCCACCGCCACCACGTCCAGCAGCTGCAGCAGCAGTGGCATCATCAGCAGAGTCATCATCGTCACAAGCGGAGCGCGATGCGCATGCGACAGAAGCGTCGCGGTCACGTGCCGGCGCCTTTTGTTCTCTCGCGGTATCTCGCCGGCAGCGAGACCACGCGCAGTACCGTGCAGTAGGGGTGTGAGGACGTGCGGACAGCGCGCATTACGCGGTCTCCGAAAATAAAAGCGTGCATCGGCACGCCAGGGCCCGAGGGAGCAATCATCTTGCTCGAACAGAGTCGACCCCGGCTTCCACGCCAGTTATACGGTGCATCGTTGTGGAGTATGGAAAGTGACGGAGCGCAATAAAATTAGTACAGAGAACTGTCAAATTCCGCCATATTGGAGAGCTTTAGATTAGGGGAAGCAAGCGGCTTGCGTACGCAAGAAGTAGGGGCGACAGTACTGCGCATGCGCATACCGAGATACTGCGCATGCGCATACCGATATGTAGGTGTCAGCGCGTGCGCATTACCGTGGTCCATAGTTCTTATGTACGCAATGCCGCTTGCGTCCCCTAACCTAGATCTCTTTATTGTCGATTCGCCTTATACTGTCAGCTCCGATTGGCTCACGCAGCTGGTATACGTATACGCCCTCTCTGATTGGTTAAGAACGCCGCCATGGCGTAATCTGACAATCACAGTACAGCATACCCGGTCAACATGCCCGGTCTGACAGTACAACATACCCGGTCACCGGACGCGTGGACGCTGTCAACGCCCTTGCACAACACGTGCGTGTGCGGTGTTGACGTCAACGCCACAAGACGGCGCCGCCGTCGCTGGGTCTGCGTTGTTTCGGTATTTCGTAAACTGCAATGAGTTTACGGGCAGGCTAAAGTTCTGTAGTATCTTCGGCGCCAGTGCGTACGTGTCACACCGCGCGATTACAGCCTTTGCTTTCCAAGCTCGGGAATTATGGGGACGTTATAGTGAAGGTCGACTTTCCTCGCTCCACCACCGCGCGGCGCGAGCTCCCCGTGATGACGCAGCCATGACGTATATCAGAGCGGGCGGCGAACTTGTGCACAGAGTGGGGCATAAAAAAAAAAACGAAGGAAAAAAAATATCGCCTAGAGTTGGACCCGCACCACTGAGCTAATGTTCACCTTATCAGATATCGATATCGTGCCGCCCAACACGCAAGTAGGTCCATTTGGCTTCTATCCGTTCTTCCGGGCCCGGCATCGCGACCGCGTTTGACAACGCAACGCGCGAAGTCATACATAGAACGTCAGAAAAGCGATCGCCATGCGGTTCCACCGTACCTCCCGCCGGAACGAAAGATCGCTTTCCGTCCTTTACAGCACACGAACCGCGTCCAATGTATGCCAACATTGGCGCGCCAATATATCGCGTTGTTAGAAGCTCGGCAGCATTGGGCTTCCGTTGGTTTCGCGTTACCTCTCCCGCGTCCCGTAAGCCTTGCCCGTTGGCCGGCACCGTTGGTCAACGTCGGTGCACGGTGGCGTTACTAAGGCAAACGCGGGCCTTGCAATTTGTGTACAGTACTCCAGCTTCCAGTGATATATTTGGGCACGTGACTCGACCAGCCAGCTCCGACAGGCTTTGACTGCACTGTACGCTACTACCGAGGCGAACCGCAACGAAGGATACCGCTTGCGGCCTGCTCTTCGCTTTGTGTGTGTGTGTGTGTGTGTGTGCGCGTGTAGTTCGCGCTGAGCGGCCGTGAGAACGCATTCCAAACCTTGTGCCTGCATCCGACAGTGGAGAGAGAGAGAGAGAGAGAGAGAGAGAGAGAGAGAGTTGAACGAGCGTCTGTGTTTCGCGTCGTGTCGCCAAACACCGCGACGTTATTCCAACGAAAAAGAAAAGTGTAGCTAAAACGCCAGCGCTAGCCACAGCGGCTTCCACTTAGCAAAGCCGGGAAGGAAATAAGCGGCGCGCGCATATGAATACAACCGCATTCTTCTGACAGCGCGAGCCTCCTTTTAATGGGACGCCGCCGCCTCGTTGACCCCGGCCGTTGCGTTTTGCGCTCCTTTCGTGCGCGGATGCGAGGAAACAGAAGCTCGGCGTGGAATTTCGAATGAAACATTATACGCTGTGCCCGCGAAGACGTACGCTTCACAGCCTCGCGGGGTGCCAATTGTTTGTCATTATCTTCTTCGCTGTGTGTTTGTGTGTGTGTGTGTGTGTGTGTGTGTGTGTGTGTGTGTGTGTGTGTGTGTGTGTGTGTGTGTGTGTGTGTGTGTGTGTGTGTGTGTGTGTGTGTGTGTGTGTGTGTGTGTGTCCCAAGTTACGCAAATGCTATGTACGGGCGCGCGCTGAGATTTAAAACGAGGCGGGCGCCAAAAAACTGCTGCCTCCTCCTTCACGACGATGAGTCACGCAGTGTTTACGAGCTCTGCATGCGGCGACAATTACGTATAAGCAACCTGCTTTTTTTCTTTTATTAATTGTTCACGTTCTTATTTTAGCGCCCCACCCCACTCCGCCCCCGTTCTCAAGGTGGGCAGCGGTATGCATCACCTGCGAAAGGAGGTGTTCGGTGGGAAAGCTGCGCATACCTGTCCCCCGACAGTTTCGTATTACAGCGTTTCGGTAATTTCTATTTTCGGTAATGTCGGTAAGGAGAAAACGAAGCACAGACTTCCGTGTTTTTTTTTTTTTAATTTCGTGCCAAAATCTCCAGCAGCAGCACATCAGTATGATGTTACATTTTTCTTCTTTTTTTCTCTCTCTCTCTCTTTCTTGTGTGTTTGTGTTTGAAGCGCGTTGGCTCAGCAAACAAAGTTGCCGAAATTCACCACGCTCAATCTCTGGGTCCTTTAGAACACAGCGCAGTCCATATACCTTCACCAATAATTAGTAAACTGTAGGCCCGAGTAGACGTCCGTCGAAATCCATGACGTCACGGTGTTCATGAGAGACGCGCCGCGGAGTAAAGAAAAAAAAAAAAAGAAGGCCCCGGATTATCATTTTTTTTTTACTCCGTCTGTGTCGTCTGTCTTGCGCGCGCTTCCTTTCTTTAACGCTGAGCGCCCGGTATACTTCCAGGCCACGGGCGTCACATCAACGTGGCAGTGCATCAATTCTCGACAGGAAAGTATAGCGAGCGAAGAGCATTCACGATAGGAAACGCAAGCGATCGCAGACGACGATTATCGTCGTGGGACGAGATAATTGAAACCCCCAAAGAGGGCCAGTTTTTTTTTTTTTTTTTTTTTTTTGTTTAAGAGTGGGAAGCCTGCGAGTTATAGACCTGTTTACACCCTTATTCCCGTTTCTGAAATTAGCAGCGCAATACAGAGAAGGACGAAGGAAAAGAAGAAGAACGCGACACTTGCGCTGTTTTCCTTCGCCCTTGACTGTCTTGCGCTGTTAATTTCCGAAACGTCAATCGCCACCAACTCGCCCAAGTTTCTCTTCTGCTACCCTTATTCACTTTTTTTTTCAAGGACGCAAATTATTTCACAGTGTCTATATTGGTGCCCCTACGAGCGTGCCCCCATCGAGATGCGGTCGGTAATCGAAACCGCGACCCTCGCACTCCGCGCCAGAATGTTACAAGTCACCGCATCGGGCAGGGAGCACGTAAAATGATTAGCAGGCAGCAATACGCGCCAGCCAGGTATGTAATCGGCAAAGGCAGCCACCTCCTCCTCTTCCGACGCCACGCCTGTCGTATCCTAATTCGGGGCCTACGGGCGCGTTGACTATTGGGGAAACAGGCCCTCCACGGTTGCCGGACCTTCCCGATGAAGGCGTCGTTTCGTTCGTGGCAGCTTCTGTGGAGTGATGCCCTCATCGCGATCAGGCCCTCGTCAAGTGCTCGCCGATACTATACCCGCGCACGAAAAAAAGCAGTATACGCGAACCGAAACGCGACACGAGTGTAGATGGGAACGCCTAAGATGCAGGGGCTTTAGGAACGCCGAGCGCTCTCAAGTGTGACGACATCATACGTGTTACTGCGTTGCAAAGCGATTCTGATCCGTTCAAGACACACACCGCAAGAAATTTTTTTTTTTTTTAATTATGGGGTTTTACGTGCCAAAACTACTTTCTGATTATGAGGCACGCCGTAGTGGGGGACTCCGGAAATTTGGACCACCCGGGGTTTCTTTAACGTGCACCTAAATCCAAGTACACGGGTGTTTTCGCATTTCGCCCCCCATCGAGATGCGGCCGCCGTGGCTGGGATTCGATCCCGCGACCTCGCGCTTAGCAGCCGCAAGAAATTTCGAGGGAAGAAATGAGAAGAATGAAGCGTCCTTTCTTCCGTGTTTCTTACAAATAAACGTTGTGGAAAGTCGGCGCTCGTGGCGCCATTTTCTCGTGTCCCGTCTATGTTTTGCGCTGTTAACACCAGGATGGAAAACCAACAAGCCCAAGCTGCTATTCTATGCAGCCGCGAATCCAATCACTCGCGTCGTTTTATTTCGCGTTCCTTCTTGGTGAGGCGGTGAAACATTTCGCCGGGCGAATTCGGGTACATATAGGCAGCCGCTATTTCAAAAGTGCGACCGTAGAAGGCGTTCTTGTCGGCGTTGGAGTAAGGTCCCTATATATATATATATATATATATATATATATATATATATATATATATATATATATATATATATATATATATATATATATATATATATATATATATACGTAGGAGTTACTTCCGCAGGAGTATAAACCTGTAGTCAAAAGACAGCCTAACCAAATCGCCTGCATAGACAATATCTTCGCGCTGTACACTTTCCATATAGAGCGGACGACAATTCACTCTTTCGCCCGTATTTAAGCTCGCCTTACGTGAAAAAAAAATGTCTTGCCGCGCGTTGACGGTTGGCAACAAGGCACGCGCGTCAAAACCGCAAAACCGCTTAATTGTTAACATTAATTTGTTAGTTTGTTAATTTGTTAACAAAACGCCGTTTCGTGCACTCAAGCACGCAATTTACTGGAACGCCAATGCATTTCCCCGCAAAGTTCGGGAATTTATATATCGAAACTGGAGTCATCTTGAAAATTCGTTCCAAGCGGATCCGCCTTGAGAAGTCCACGGCTAGAATTTGTAAATTGCAATATGGGCCATAATATAATTAGTTAAAAAGTTAAATAGCGAATGCTTGTTAATTAGCCGATTTTGCATATCAATTTTTTTGTGCAAGTAGTGTCCGCCGCTTCGAGTAGACCGGCCCACAAACTATAATTGCGATATCTACCACAGGCAATTAACTTTTAAAGATTTTTGAAAGTGTTCTCTGAAACATCTTGTATAACGAAGGGATTGGCTTCGGGCATATGCGTTAATCGTTCGAAAAAAAAGAGAGAAAACGTCTCGGGTACGCACTTGGCGCAGTGGCAAAACAGTCTTCTATAGGACTGGCGAATGCTGTGATCGAGAACTCGCTTATACGGCTTCTCCGTCTTCTCCGATGCAGCTTCTGCCACGTACGAGTCGCTTGGGTTGACATACATCTGCGAAGGAATCCTTCTTTGCTTCCTCCTTTTTTTACTCTTTTCCTTTTTTTTGTTTCTTTTTATTCAGGCACGCGTGTTTCGCGCTTCACGCCGACACACACCCACACACACAAAAAAAAACACACACACACACCAAACACACACACACACACACACACACACACACACACACACACACACACACACACACACACACACACACACACACACAAACACACACACAAGCACGCACACACCAAACACACACACAAACACACACACAAACACACACACACAAGCACACACGATCCCACCTATACAGAAACCGTGCGAGACGGATGCTCATCACGCGCTCACTTACTTACGCGAAGAGGGCGGGGCTCAAGGCGCGCGCGCAGGCTGCCTGCCGCATGCAGCAGCTTCTCGGAGAAGACGAGTCTCGCTCGGCGGCGGCGTCGCGGCGCTCCCATTAGCATTCCGCTGCTCGCAGGAAGTGGACGGCCGCCGGCGGGACGCCCAAGAATGCGCGCGTTCGTCGCCCGAAAAGAAGGGAAACTCGCGCGCGCGGCTTCGTGTCCCGAAACATGGCGTCTGTGACGTGTTTCCGGCTCCCAAAAACTCGATCCCGGCCGGCTACGCAGAGGTGAGCACGAGGCCTTCTTCGAGACCCGCAAACGAGGGTGGCGACGTGTGGGCTTGCTGGTCGATCGTAGCGGGCAAACGGCAGGTATATAGTGCAGCGCAACAACAAACGCGGACACTGTAGGGAAGAAACGTCGTCTGTTTCTTCTGCAGTTTGTTGTTGCGCTGCGCACACAACGTGCGATTCCTTCGAGATTGGATTTCGTTACTCCCGAGAGAAAGCCGGTCGCTGGGGTTCCTAATTTGGAAACCCGATTCCTCCGCACTGAGGTATACGTGGGCGAGAGCTCTCGGAATCGGCGCGGCCTACATTCCGAGCGAACGTCTCCTGGACAGATCGACCAACCACGCGCGCGGACACTCGATCAGTGCACGGGTCATTTTCTTTTTTTCGAGGGACATTAAATACTGGCACAAGGTCATTTGAAAAACAGGTGAACGCGTTCTCTCTGAAGAGCATTGGCGTCTACTTGCCCGAAAGGGGATCCGTTAATGCGGCAGGAAAAATAAAGGCCAGAGGAAAAAAAAAAAAAGAACACCGACTGGAAGGAACGTTAACGACAAGAACGCGTAGGAAGCGCGGAGATGGCACAATAAACAACGGGAACATTGAAATTCGCGCCGAAACCGCAGTTCCGCTATGTCGGTGGAAGTCACGTCAGGATCGCCTTTGGAGTATTCTCCAAGATTTTGGGGATTTCTGGAGCAGGAAAAGCATAAAAGGCTCGGTCGGCTGAGTCTCGTCTGGTTCCTTGAGAATGCAACGTGGCTTTTTTTTTTTTTTTTTTTTTTGACGACAGGCGCTTAACCGTGCCGTCCCACGAGCGGACGCTGTCAAACGTCTGCTCGGGACGGTCGACGCCGATGACGTCACACGTGGAGATTCGATGCGGCAACTTCTCCGGGGGCACCCACGTATCTCGCATTGTAGGGTGGTTCCGGGATGTTGCGTTTCGCCTGCGACACGTGGTTTTGCCGGCGCGACTGCGGCGGGGCGGCAGACATTTTGGCCCGATCGTCGTCGCCGCAACACTCATCGCCAGGTGTTTCCAGGCGCGTCTGCGGCGATGCGACCGCCTAGGGATCCTCCTCGCATTCCAGTCATTGTGCCCGAAACAGGCGATGCCAAAGCAGGGATCTCGTTCCAGTTATTGGGCCCGAAACAGGCGATGCCAAAGCAGGGATCTCGTTCCAGTCATTGTGCCCGAAACAGGCGATGCCAAAGCAGGGATCTCATTCCAGTTATTGGGCCCGAAACAGGCGATGCCAAAGCAGGGATCTCGTTCCAGTCATTATGTCCGACCGGCAGCGCCACGACAGGGTGCTACGAGATCGTGCGCAGCGCCACGACAGGGTGCTACGAGATCGTGCGCAGCGCCACGGCAGGGTGCTACGAGATCGTGCGCAGCGCCACGACATGGTGCTACGGCATCGCTACGACAGTGTGCGTCACCATTAGCCCATTGTACATTCACGTGCTCGTCTTTTGAGGGGTTCCTTCTTGCCCTCAACTGCGAGAGTATAAAAACAGCTGCCCCCGGACGCCAAAAGGAGGGCTCCGATTTCTTCTGTTGAGTGAAGTGCTCTCCCGTCTCTCTACTTCGGTCAAACCTGACCGCCAACTCTTTGCGATGTTAAAATAAACAAGTTGTTTCGTTGTTACCAGTCGACTCATGCTTTGCCGGGACCTTCGGATGCTTCGAGTTGTACCCCAGGCCGCCAGGCCAACGCTACCCTTGGGGCTTGCGACCCAGGTACAACCACGGGCGTCAGCGCCGAGTCCCCAACGGATCGCACCATCGTCGCGATCAAAACATCTGGTTGGCAGCGGTGAGATCGCCTACGACTTCAAACAACGGTCTGCCAGCGGCGAGATCGCGACAACGGAGGCCAGCAGCAAAGAGATGCAGTTGACAGTATGCTGAGCAGCTCAACGACGATCCGGGAGCAGTGCAACGAGCCCTGTGTGATGACTGGTTGCCTGCAGCGGAACGACTGCGCTGGACTCTTGGCTGCGAGGTTTGGTGAGTGCGGGACTTTCTTCTTCTGAGCTTTGCCAGGCTTTTGTTAGTGTCAGAAACAGAGCTGGTAATTGTGGTTGTCGTTGCTGCCGGGTTAGTTTGCGGCAAGACAATAGTAAGCAGTAGAGAAAGCAGCATTCAGAGCAGCCATGGATTTGAAGTCGTTGCGCAAACCGAAATTGTTGGAGCTTGCAAAAGAGTTGGGTCTGGATGTCTCGGACAAACTCAGAAAACCAGAACTGCTAACGGCTATTCTTGAGTTAGAGGCTGAGGATGACGAGCTGTCGGAATGCCTTGAGACTATTGAGGAGAGGTCAAAAAGACAGGAGCGCGAACTTAAAGAGCAAAAAGAGAAATATGAGCGCGAACTTAAAGAGCAAAAAGAGAAACCGGAGCGCGAACTTAAAGAACAGAAAGAGCGAGAGCAACAAGAGCGTGACCGTCAACACGCTTTGGAAATGAAGCGTCTTGAGGTAGAAATGGAACGCGCTCGTAATGGAAGTCAGGCACACGGTGCAGGAGAACGCGTATTGTTCAAAATGACTGACCTGATGCGGCCGTTTAAGCTTGGAGAGGACATTGGTTTGTTCCTGGTTAACTTTGAGCGAACGTGCGAGAAGCAGGGGTTCTCTCGGGAAACGTGGCCACAGCGCTTGCTCACTTTGTTACCCGGCGAGGCGGCCGACGTAGTCGCTCGCTTGGATAGAGAGGAGGCAGAGGATTTCGACACAGTGAAATCGAGTCTGCTAAAAAAGTACCGGCTGTCTGCGGAGGCGTTCCGTCGGAAGTTTCGGGAAAATGAGAAAGGCAGAAGTGAGTCATATACAGAGTTTGCGTATAGGCTTATGTCGAACATGCAGGAGTGGCTCAAAGAAGAGAAAGCGTTTGGTGACCACGATAAAGTTCTGCAGTGCTTCGGGCTAGAACAGTTTTATAGTCGGTTACCGGAGAACGTGCGATACTGGGTCTTGGATAGGCCAGACGTTTGTACGGTGGCTAGAGCCGCTGAGCTAGCCGAGGAGTTTGTGACGCGTCGAGCTCGCGGAGCTAAGGACGGTCAAAAGGGTGAATTTGGCTCGAAGTTTGAGAGGCCGAAGTTCACACCCATGAGAGCAAAGGGGAACACGCGTAGTGCGGATGCGAGTGGAAGCAGTGCGACCGAACCTAAGGAGACGGCGGCAGCCGAAGCCGAACGCAGAAAGCGGTTCGAGATGAGGCGAGCGGGCGTTTGTTATACGTGCCAGAAGCCGGGTCACTTTTCGGCGCAGTGTCCGGAAACAACACCAAAAGTTGTGTTTTTTTCAATAGGCAGCACTGACGAGAACATGAAGCTTCTCGAGCCTTACATGCGAGACCTCCTCGTAAACGGGAAAGAGTGCCGAGTGCTTCGCGATTCCGCAGCTACGATGGATGTAGTTCACCCATCTTACGTAGAACCCCATATGTTCACGGGCGAGTGCGCATGGATCAAGCAAGCCGTGGAAGCTCATAGCGTGTGTCTGCCGGTAGCAAAAGTGCTTATTGAAGGACCTTTCGGAGCGCTTGAGACGGAGGCCGCAGTGTCATCTATGCTGCCACCCCAGTACCCGTACCTATTTTCAAACAGGTCCGATCACCTCCTGCGCGAGAAGGGGCTTTTGTTTCGTGAAGCTAGTGTTCAGGCCTTAACCAGATCGAAGGTTCGGGAGCTCGCTGCAAAGGCGGTAGTTGCGGGGCCGACGTTATCAAACAACGAAAAAGGGTCAGAGGCGCAGCAAGCTGATATTCAGAGCACGCCCGAACTGAATAAACTTGAGTCTGTAACGTTAAAGGCGCCAGATACTGGAGAGGAAACGCCCGACGCGGGAAAGTTAGAAGAGCTATCTACTGATTTGCTCATCGCACCTACGTCAGACGGACTTGATAGGTTGCTAAAAGTCAGCCGGTCGGCTTTGATAGCCGAGCAAAAAAAGGATGGCAGCCTGGAAAACGTGCGCTGCAATGTCAAAGAAGGTATCGCCAGGAAAACTGCGCGTTTTGTGGAAAGGGGTGGAGTCCTGTACCGGAAGTATCTAGACCGAAGAGGAGTGGAGTTCGATCAGCTGGTCGTGCCTCAATGCTATCGTCAGGATCTGTTGCGCTTGTCACATGGGGGTTCGTGGTCCGGACACCTAGGAGTTAAGAAAACTAAGGACCGTCTCTTGCAAGAGTACTATTGGCCAGGGTGTTTTCGGGACGCAGACCATTTCGTGAGGACATGTGACACTTGTCAGCGGGTGGGCAAACCAGGGGACAAATCGAGGGCGCCGTTGAAATTGGTACCTATCATAACGGAGCCTTTTAGACGGCTCGTTATTGATACAGTGGGACCTCTGCCGGTAACAGCCACGGGGTACAGACACATTTTGACTGTGATCTGCCCAGCGACAAAGTTCCCTGAAGCAGTGCCGCTTAAAGAACTCAGCTCAGTTGAGATAGTTAATGCACTACTGTCCATATTTGCGCGAGTTGGTTTTCCTGCAGAAATCCAATCAGATCAGGGCACAGTGTTTACTAGCGCTTTGACGACAACTTTTCTCGAAAGGTGTGGGGTAAAGCTGCTACACAGCTCAGTGTACCACCCACAGTCGAATTCCGTTGAGAAGCTCCACTCCGTCATGAAGCGCGTGTTGAGAGCGTTGTGTTTTGAACATCAAACTGACTGGGAGCTGTGTTTGCCTGGGGTGATGTTTGCTTTAAGGACCGCGCCGCATGCGGCTACGGGGTTTTCGCCAGCTGAACTGGTGTACGGTCGCTCGCTTCGATCTCCGCTTCGCATGCTTCGAGAATCGTGGGAAGGTAGGGGCGACGACCCAGTCGTGGTGGAGTACGTACTTAAGCTCCTCGAACGCTTAAGAAGGGCACAGGAGTTGTCAGGTGAAGCAATGACAAAGGCCCAGCAGAGGGCCAAGGTTTATTATGATCGGACAGCCAGGGCCCGTCGTTTTGAGGTTGGCGATGAGGTCATGATATTGCGCACATCGCTAAACAACAAACTAGACGTGCAGTGGGAGGGCCCAGCACGAATTGTTCAGAAACTGTCGGAAGTTAACTACGTGGTAAGTCTGCCAGGAAAGCGGAAAGCACAGCAAGTTTACCACTGTAATCTGCTCAAACCTTATAGACAACGGGAAGCAGTGGTGTGCATGATGATAAACGTTCCTGAAGAGCTTCCAGTCGAGCTTCCGGGACTAGGCTCAGTGACGAACAGGGAAGACACCGGTCAAGTCATTAGTGACCTTATCAGTAAAGCACCGCTGTCGCCCGAGCAGAAAACCGAACTACACCAGCTATTACAAGAGTTTCAGGGTCTGTTCTCTGAGAGGCCTGGTAGGACTTCTGTACTTACTCATGATATAGAACTTACCTCCACAGAGCCAGTACGATCCAAGGCGTATCGGGTGTCACCCCGCCAGAGCGATATTATGGAGGCTGAGGTAAAGAAAATGCTACAGCTCGGTGTTATTGAGGCAGGTGAGAGTGATTATACCTCCCCTTTGATTTTAGTTGAGGTACCGGGCAAGGAACCTCGTCCTTGCGTCGACTACCGCAGGCTTAATTCCATCACTAAGGATCAAATTTATCCGATCCCTAACATCGAGGAGCGCCTTGAGAAAGTTAGTAGCGCTCAGTTTATTTCCACCCTAGATCTTGTCAGGGGTTATTGGCAGGTTCCACTTACAGAAGAGGCTAGTAGGTATGCGGCGTTCATTTCACCAATGGGAACATTCCGTCCTAAAGTGTTGAGTTTTGGTTTGAAGAACGCGCCATACTGTTTTTCAAGCCTCATGGATAAAGTGTTGCGGGGACAGCAAGAATTCGCTTTACCGTATCTAGACGACGTAGCGATATTCTCCGCATCCTGGTCGGAGCATATGACACACTTGCGGGCAGTGCTAACCCGCCTGCGCGAAGCGGGCTTGACAGTCAAGGCTCCTAAGTGCCAGATAGCACAGGCCGAGGTTGTCTACCTCGGTCACGTGATTGGTCAGGGTCGTCGCCGCCCCTCTGAAATAAAAGTGGCCGCTGTGCGAGACTTTCCGCAACCGCGCACAAAGACCGATATTCGGTCGTTCTTAGGTGTCGCCGGCTACTATCAGAGGTACATCCCTAGGTACTCTGATATCGCGGCTCCCCTGACGGATGCTCTAAGAAAGACAGAGCCTCAAACAATCGTCTGGGACGAGACCAAGGAAAGAGCTTTTAGCGCCCTAAAGAGTGCCCTAACAAGCCAGCCTGTGCTACGATCGCCAGACTATACAAAAGGGTTCATTGTTCAGTGCGATGCTAGTGAGCGAGGCATGGGCGTTGTACTGTGCCAACGGGAAAATGGAGAAGTAGAACACCCCGTCCTGTATGCTAGTCGTAAGCTGACCAGTCGTGAGCAGGCGTATAGCGCCACCGAGAAAGAGTGTGCGTGTCTCGTGTGGGCCGTTCAGAAATTGTCATGCTATCTAGCCGGCTCGAGGTTTATCATTGAGACGGATCACTGCCCTCTCCAATGGCTGCAGACCATCTCTCCCAAAAATGGCCGCCTCCTGCGCTGGAGCCTCGCTTTACAACAATATTCCTTTGAGGTGCGTTACAAAAAGGGGAGTCTCAACGGTAACGCCGATGGCTTAAGTCGAAGCCCCTAACGTAGGAATCAGCCTCAAAATTGTTTGTTACTGATGTTTTTCTTCCTGAGGCAGGATTTTTTTTTAACATATTGCTTTTGTTTAGTGTTTCAAAGTGATGATATGCTTTCTAGTGCAATTTTTCAATTTGTGGACGCGTTCTGAGTGATGCTAGACTACTGTAAGGAACTAGGCAGTGGTATAAAAAGGGGAAAGAGCCTGGCAGGGCTTAGTGAGGGTTGTGCCGTGCTTGCTGACTGAGCGGTTGAGTTTTCAGCGTAGTTCTAACGCTTGCCGGGAACGAGAACAAAAATGTGAACTCTCCCGAAGTCACTTTGCAGTGTCCCGTGCGAACCTGAACGAGAGAACGAGGCCTTCTCTGTGCGCTGCGCTCAAGAAACGTCAAGGGACGCCCGACTTCGGTTATGAGCATCATCGAGCGACATCCCTCCGGACAGCGGATGCAGTCCCCTGTCCATCGGGATCTCCTTCCCCCGGCGGGGCGGTCTGTTGCGTTTCGCCTGCGACACGTGGTTTTGCCGGCGCGACTGCGGCGGGGCGGCAGACATTTTGGCCCGATCGTCGTCGCCGCAACACTCATCGCCAGGTGTTTCCAGGCGCGTCTGCGGCGATGCGACCGCCTAGGGATCCTCCTCGCATTCCAGTCATTGTGCCCGAAACAGGCGATGCCAAAGCAGGGATCTCGTTCCAGTTATTGGGCCCGAAACAGGCGATGCCAAAGCAGGGATCTCGTTCCAGTCATTGTGCCCGAAACAGGCGATGCCAAAGCAGGGATCTCATTCCAGTTATTGGGCCCGAAACAGGCGATGCCAAAGCAGGGATCTCGTTCCAGTCATTATGTCCGACCGGCAGCGCCACGACAGGGTGCTACGAGATCGTGCGCAGCGCCACGACAGGGTGCTACGAGATCGTGCGCAGCGCCACGGCAGGGTGCTACGAGATCGTGCGCAGCGCCACGACATGGTGCTACGGCATCGCTACGACAGTGTGCGTCACCATTAGCCCATTGTACATTCACGTGCTCGTCTTTTGAGGGGTTCCTTCTTGCCCTCAACTGCGAGAGTATAAAAACAGCTGCCCCCGGACGCCAAAAGGAGGGCTCCGATTTCTTCTGTTGAGTGAAGTGCTCTCCCGTCTCTCTACTTCGGTCAAACCTGACCGCCAACTCTTTGCGATGTTAAAATAAACAAGTTGTTTCGTTGTTACCAGTCGACTCATGCTTTGCCGGGACCTTCGGATGCTTCGAGTTGTACCCCAGGCCGCCAGGCCAACGCTACCCTTGGGGCTTGCGACCCAGGTACAACCACGGGCGTCAGCGCCGAGTTCCCAACAGATCGTACCAGCAGTCAGATCCAAACAGGGACTACGAAGTCTTCGACGAGTGACGAAAGCACAACGAAGACGGGAAAAACGATTTCTCGAAATCGTCAACGCGCACCATTCGGACAGTCTCTCACCGTCTCCTGCATGCGCATAAGCGTAAAGACACACACACACACACACACACACACACACACACACACACACACACACACACACACACACACACACACACACACACACACACACACACACACACACACACACACACCGGATCAAATTTGCGCGTTCGATGTCCTCGAAAGTGAAGCACCAATTAACGCCCCAACCCCCTCACAACCGCCCTTCCTTCCCCGCCTCTCTCCTTCTGCCGATGAAGTACAACGGGCAGACGGGCATAGACCCTGTCATTACCGAGAGGGCGAGAGAGAGAGAGAAGTCGCCTGCATCTGGCTCGCTTTCCGCCGCGACGTTTTAAAGAGGAAGACAACAAGGCGCCTCGAAGAAGAAGAAGCGGACAGACGAAAGCCCAGCACTTTAAAAGAAGACGAAGATGGCTGGGGCAGTGCGCGCGGGGAGAGGCGCGCAAGCTCAGCACACTTTTGTCTGCGCAACTAATCTCCCCCCCCCCCCCCCCCCGCACACACACAGCCGCGGCCTGCAGCTCCGCACGCGAGTGCATAGAAGCACGGCTGCAGACTGATCGGCTATGGCCAGCCAGCCGGCCGGCCGGTCGGTCGCTCTAGCAGCAGCCGGGGGCATTTGGCCCGTAAATTACACCCTCTTTCTCACTTCAACTCTCTCTCTCTCTCTCTTTGCTTCCAAGCAGCATCGCAACAAGCGGCCACGGGGGCAGCAGACTTGCGCCGTGGGCAGCAAACGGATAAAAAACGGACCTGGAAGTGGGCATACAAGAATGCCACAGCGGCTCAATGCCCGACACGGAGAGTGTTACACTACGTATAGGGCGTCCCAGCTAACGGTAGCCAAGCTGTTATATGATAAAAGAACGAAAGGAAAGAAAAGGAAAACGCACGGCGCAAGATATGGTTATAATACCTACGGTGTTCGGTAGTAAGACCTGTGACGAACGAACATCGTAAAAGTTGCACCGTGTTTTCTTTCTTTTTTCTTCTTCTTTTTCGTTTTGTTTTTTCAGCAGCTTGGCTAACGTTAGCCGTGACAAACAGAAGTAGAAATGTGCGCGACAGGTAAGCCTGTGTGACCGACAGTGGCTCAAGCGTGTCACGCAGCCTAGAATTCAGCCGTCGCGATGTCATCACATCCTCAACGTCGAGTTATACTCCCAGCTGGATGTCAAATTGCTAAGATATATATTTGGGCCTGCTGGTATGCCATAAGTGTGTACAGAGTTGCGCATAATTAAAGGACACGGCCATAAGAAAGAACGGTGGGACACACTAGGCGTACGTGTTTCCCATCGTTCTTCCTTTTGTCCGTGTCCTTTAATTATGCGCAACTCTGTACATAATACTTATGTCAAATTGCTCCTAGGCGAAGCTTTTCCCAAGCGAGCGGATCTTCCAAAGAATTCATTTGTTCGCACAGGAAGCGTTGTTCTTGTTCATGGTGACAGTGATCATAGGCTTACTGGGAAGGTGGGCTTTTTAGGGCCGACTGTATACCGAGCGCTCTCGGCCTCTCACCCCCCGCCCCCTACCCTCGCTACAGGTTTGAATCACCGTGAGTGGCAGTGCGAAGCGCGGCGGGATAAACGGCGGGAGATTTCGTTCCACGCACTGTTCCGACCCTCAACGTCCCAATGCGCGCGCATTCGTGACAAAGGCGCACTGCGCGTCGGCGGCACGGGCAAACTAATTTGAGGGAATGCAAATAGCAGACAAGAGGCGGGGAAGGAAAGGCTCGGCGACGAAGCACCGCAGAGCAACGGGTGCCCACCACGCACCTCGCCTCCCCGGCAGCGGCGATGTTCCCCTTCCCAGAAAGGCGCGCACGCACACACACACACACACACACACACACACACACACACACACACACACACACACACACACACACACACACACACACACACACACACACACACACACACACACACACGTGTGAGAAGAAGCGGACGGAGCGCATCTGGACCGGGAAACGCGCCCTCCGCGACAGCACGCCCCCACACAAGCCCACGCGCGAGAACCACCACCGACGATTGCGGTAAAAGAAAGAAAGAAAGAAAGAACGGAGCAGCGAGGAAACAGAGAATGAACCGAAATGGAAAGGGAGGAAGAAGGCGGCAGCCGGTCGGTTTTCTGCTGCGTTCTTGCAGGGCTTCCAGGGAAAGCGGAGGAGGGTCACGCGGACTCCTAGCTTGAGGGGCGGACAGCAGGTTTATCTCTCGAATTTTGCCTGGCTATCCTTCCTTGTAAGCTAGATCAGGGGAGTAAACTGCGCACACAGGAATCCCAACCAGTGTTTCTAAAAGCCTTTCCTTGCCTCTCCCCTGGGGTTATATATACACGAAGCATATATGTGCTCCGAACGCAAGTATCAGCAAACCGGTTGCCATACCATTGCCGTTATTCCTCGTCATGTCATCGCGGTCGTTCTATGGTCGTCATCCTTTCGTAGCCATTCTAGCGTTGTTCGTTGTCAGGCGTCGGATCTGGACGTTCTAGAGCCACAAGCTTATTATAAACAAGAACTGCTTTCTTCGCACGCACCAAGCGAAAGATTCACTTGAGCTAATTTCCCACAGCGCGTGGGATGCGCACATTGTCGTTCTAACAACTCTAGCAGAGAGCAGGCGTGTCGAGTCGAAAAGATCGTATTGAAACATGTCGACCCTACAGTGATAACTTAGACTCCATTTGACGGTCGAGATATCGCAACCTCATCAAATGCCCTTCTCGCGCCGCCATAACAAGAGCGAGACTACAACAAAGCATTAACAAAAACAACGAAAAAAAAAAGACACAGAAAGGATAGAAAGTTTACAAGGGAAAGTCGATACAGGCCGTCGTGCGTCATACAATTCTTTACAGGCACCACCCTATGCTGCGTTGACAGCTGGACTTCAGAAAATGTGAGGGTGGTAACAACGCCTGTCAATGTCTTTCTCTCTCTCCCTCCATCTCTCTTTGCAGAAGCCTAAGACGCGAGTGCAGTAGGAGTGAAAGCAAGAAAGATCCGAACTTGAGAAGGGTGAACAGCAGCAGTGCCGGATGAGCCGCACGTTAAGGCTGCAGGCGACGACACCACCGTGCCAAAAGTGATGGCCAAAACGGGTGGCACCTCATCTTCTCCGCCTCTTTTGTGCGCGTGGTGCGCTGTCGCCTTAGAACACACGTAGGGCATGAGAAACGACGCAAAGAGCGCAAGTGCTATGTGGAAAGGGGTCACCACGGTACATAACGAAAAGGGGAAAACAGAACAGGCGCGACGCCGCCGTATTGGCCATATACCAACCGACCCTCTTTTCGTCAGTCGGTCGGTCGCGCCGTCTGTCGTCTACAAAAAGCCCAGCGGAGCAGACGACGACAGCGTGGGATATGGATAGCAGCGGCCCGCTCTCCTCTCGAAATGCATCAGCAGGAGAGAAAGCTTTGGCGTGAGGAGGACGCCCTATTGGCGAAGGCGACGCACGGTATATAATACGTCCGCGGCGGCGCGAAACAAAAACGACAGTGGCGAGAACAGACGGCGCGCTACCGTCAGCGCCCGACGACGGTAGCACCGGCAGAAGCCCGTGGGAGAGCTGCCGCGCGCCAGATGCATGCTCCGTCTGCAAAAGCAGCACAACACTCCCGACGCAAGCCGCGCGGAGAGGAAAGTAAATAAAAACAAAGGAACAAAGGAGTAAGAAAGAATGATAGACCGGGGCTAAGGAAGAGAGAGGGAGGAGCGAGGCAGCGACGAACGACTCCCCGTGTTCCCCAAGCCGGCCATGGCGGCGCGCCCGGCGGAGAAAAGAAGCCAGTCCCGCTGGCTGCTGCTGCTGCTGCTGTTGCCGCAGAACTTGCCCGGCCGCTGAAACGCGTGGCGGCGGCGGCTCCGGTGATGCGAGACGGCGCGCAAGAGAGCCGCCGCCTCGCAGCCCGCCGTGCTTCGACTATTTCACTACCCCGCCTGCTCGCCTGCCCGTTCGCTGGCTCACTCGCGTGCTTCACCTGTTCCTGCCTCGGCACCAGAAGCAACCAAAAAAGACGCTTCCTTTTCTCCTCTCCTCCAACAGCGACTCCCCTTCTGAACCGCAGCCTCCTCCTCCTACTGTTCGTCGTCATTCTTACGCACGAAAAAAAAAAAAAAGAAGAAAAGGGAAACAGCCACAGCAGCGGCTGCGCGCCGGCAGCCACGCGATTTTGATTCGGCCCCGCGCCCGTTGTTGCACTGCAGACCGCAGCTAGCTATGCCCGGTTTCGTCTTCCTCTTCCCCTCCTCCGGCGCATATTCTCTTCCTCCTCTTGCACCGCCCCGAGGTGAAAAAAAGGCATTCCACGTCTTCACCGAAAGCGGCGGCGGCACCCTTTTTGCTTCCGCCGCGTCCACCTCGAGCAAGCGACTGCGAATCACGCAAACGTGCGCGCGCCCGCGAGACTGCTGCATGCTCGCGCGCGTGTAACCGGTCTCTTCCTCTCACTCTCAGCCTCTTCCTCCTCTTGCACAAGCCAACAAAAGTACCGGCGCGCAACACCACTCCATCGCCCATGGTTCAGCGTCTTCGCAGTAGGTACCGCCGCTGTCGTCTGCTAACGGCGAAGCAGCGGGGAAGCCAAGCACGGTCGTATGCTTGGCGAGATTTTTCGCCGTCTGCTTGGTCCGCGGGTGCTCGGTTGCTGCGAGGCATACACTCTCGGCTTTCGCAGCCACTCCGTGCGTCTTTCTCTCATACGCGCATGCGCGCGTGAGCAGGATCATAATCCATTGGAATTAGTACGTCGTCTCCGAGGAGGCCGAAGACCGACCCCTTGCTCCAAAGAGGACGCCGACATTGATCCCACACGAGAAGGTTCTTTTTTTTTCTCTGTCTTTCTCTCTCTGTTAATCCGCGTTAATGCCGCCTGACTACCTGCCTCCGAGCACCGGTCGAACCTATATATAGGAAGGAAAAGCCAGGGACTTGGGAGGTATTTGTCTTTTGCGAAATCCACCGCTATACCATATAACTAGTCCTCCGCCACCCGTAATTCAGTTCCATCACCTCCCCTTCTTGCGGACAAGACTTTACTGCGTGCGCTCGTGATGTCACTAAGACGGCTCTGCCCTCACACGCCGCCGAATAAGGGAATTTTCACGCGCAGAAGCGCGCTGGCAAGCAAGTTTCCGGAAGAGAGAGAGAGAGAGAGACCACGCAAACTACGAATCCCAGAGTGAATAACTGCGCTATACTGAGCTCCAATGCTATGCTTGCACTCATGCCCCTTGCGTGACTTATACCAACCCTAGTCATAAACCGGCCCAATGGCTTACGACCGACCAAATTCTCCCACCGAAAACAGAAACCGATCTCGAAGGCGACGCCTTTGCTGAATGCACGAACCGGAAGCAAACGTAGAGCCCAAACCACGTCATTGACGCCACATTTAGGAAGCCACCTATTTATTGTCGCTTCGTGCCTCTGCAAGCCAGCACTCCAACGAGGCGCACCTCGGCAATTCAACCTACAGAATTACATTACGACGGCCCCGAATAAATAAAGTGTATATAAAATAGACCAGGTCTTTCAGTGAACACTTTCAAAATTTTTAAAACATTTCCTGTTGCAGAGAGCACAATTCTAGTCCCTGAGCTGGTCTATTTGAAGAGGCGCAGACATCACTTGCACAAACAGTTTAAATGCATAATTGACTAATTTACAAAAAATCACTAATTTAGTTTTTGACTAATTACCTTATGGCAGATATTGCAATTTACAAATTCCAGCCGGCGCATTCGCAAGGCACTTGGAACGAATTCTCAGGACCCGCCCTGGTTGCTCAGTGGCTATGGTGTTGGGCTCTTGAGCACGAGGTCGCGGGATCGAATCCCGGCCATGGCGGCCGCATTTGGATGGGGGCGAAATGCGAAAACACCCGTGTGCTTAGGTGCACGTTAAAGAGCCCCAGGTGGTCGAAATTTCCGGAGTCCTCCACTACGGCGTGCCTCATAATCACAAAGTGGTTTTGGCACGTAAAACCCCATAATCTAATCTAATTCTCAGGATGACACCAGTACCGAGATATCATTTCCCGAACTCTGCGGAGAAATGCATTGGCGTTGCAGTTAGCTTTGCCCTCCAATGCATAAAACGACGTTTCGTTAAGAAAGTAAGTGGGAGGACGTTGCACTCTTAGCGCAAGTTTGACGGCGCATATCTCGTGTCATCTACACAATTCTATTCAAAGGGATATATATATGCCTTGCCGTCTCACCCGATGGAATTTGTAAATTGCAATATGTGCAATAAGGTAATTATTTAACAACTTAAATAGACTTTCTGTTAATTAGTCGATTATTTATTTCATTTTGTGTGTGTGTGTGTGTGTGTGTGTGTGTGTGTGTGTGTGTGTGTGTGTGTGTGTGTGTGTGTGTGTGTGTGTGTGTGTGTGTGTGTGTGTGTGTGTGTGTGTGTGTGCAAGCAATGACCGCCTCTTGGAGTAGACTACTTCGCGGACTAGAATCGTGCTGCCTACCACATGCAAATAAAAAAAAATAATTTGAATGTGTTCGCTGAAACACCCTGTACATGAAAAGTTCTACGCATAATGCGCTACGACGGAACCGTCGTTTGACAAATGCGCAATTCTGACGTCACGCGTCCGATCGCCACAAGAGTCGGTCGTACATACGTCGACGGGCGTTTTTTTTTTTTTCTCGGTGCCCCCGAATAACTCCAAAGCTTCGGACTTCAGGAGGGAGGGAGGGGGGGGAGAGGAAGAGAAATAAGGAGAACACGTGACATACATACAATTCAGTTTCCGGATGAACGCTCCTTTATATGCGCTGTGCATATTTCCGCGACCACACACCGCGCGATATACGGTATCTCTCTCTCCCCCCCTCTTGTTACGACAGCAGTACTTGTGAAAAATAACCAGAATATCCGGCAGCAAATAAAAAGAAACAACTGTAAACCGACGCTTTCTGAAAAGACGATAACTGCTGCACGATATCTCGCGAACCCAAGTCTGGCGATATATATATATATATATATATATATATATATATATATATATATATATATACACGCTTTCACCATGGATACACGAATGAAATGTACCGCGCCCATTTTTCATCTCCAAATGAAAACCCGCGCGCTCAGGTGGACGCTCGAGGACACGTTCTCGCGAAAGGACGATATAAAGTGGGAAGACAAGACACCCCATATTTGCATCGCGTACCCACAGCATAATGAGTGCGACCGCCACGCGCTGTTGGTGCATTTGGTCACATTTGCGACGCGCTCTAAATGTAACGACTTTCTCAAGCGCATCACGGAGTTAACGTATACTCCGTCTCGATTCGAGCAATATTTGTTTGTGACTAGAAGGCAGGCGCGATAGCGCCGACAAAACTATATATATATATATATATATATATATATATATATATATATATATATATATATATATATATATATATATATATGCGATAACAAAGAGGGATAATCGCAAAAGCCGTCCTTTTCGTTCCTACAAAACTTGCGCCTGTCCGCGTGAGTAATACGCCTGCAGCCCTTCCAGCAACACGAATTCCTACGAACTTGCTCAAACTCCAGTACGTTCTAAGAGGCATTTTCACAACTCACGCTTCTTTCTTCCGATTTGTGACGCGGTCAATTCCTCGATCGAGAATGAAAATCAAGGAAAGGTCGAATAACAAGATAGAGAGAGAGAGAGAGAGAGAGAGAGAGAGAGAGAGAGAGAGAGAGAGAGAGGAAAGAATGCCAAAGGAAAGGAAAAGCGCTGCAGCCTCTGTGGCGTTGCCTCCTCAGTTCGAGTGGGAGAATACGCGTACGTACAGGTATGGCAGCTTTCGGGTATACGTGTGCGGCGTAACGCCGCCATCATCGTGTTATGATCTCTGCGAGCGCCTAGCTACACGGGAGGCCACCAGAAATGAGAAATGCCTCCGTTGAGACAAGCGAGAAAAAAGAAGAGAGAAAAAAAGGGGGGAGGGGGGGTAGAGGCAGCGCCTTCGTAACACGGTGTGGAAATGGGAAGGAAGCTAAGGACAGGAAGAGTACGTGGCGTACGTACGGCCACGCACTCCCAGGGCGAGAAGGCAGCGAGATTAAAGAAAAGTAACGATACAAGAAAACATGTGAGGAGGTGAAAAGAAATAAGAAATCTTCACGGTCACTTGGCGCGTACATAAAAATGTCTTCGTGCCTCCCGCCTTTTTATAAACGCCCGCCGCAATGCGAGATCTCTCCGGCGGATTATCGACAGTCTTTTTTTTTTCTCTCGCAAAGGCACTCTTTCTTTCTTTTCGTGATTTCCTTTCCAGCGAGAGATAAAAAAAAAAAAAGAACGTAAATAGAGAGATAAGCGAATTCGTAGCGGCTGCCGTTGAGAAGTACGCGAACGCCCCTCGAAGGAAAACAAAAAAAGAATAAGTCCACAACGAAGTAGAGTCCCTCTATCGAAAGAACGAAGTATAAAAAAAGAAAGAGAGAGAGAGAAAAGAATTGAGAAGAAGAGGTCGCGAAAACGCTCCGCGCCGCTTGTGCCGCATTATCGCGGGAGACGTTTCGGGCAAGCAAGTGGAAGAAGACGACTAATATGATTAAAAGCCGGCTGCTCGGAGAGAAATCTCTCTCTCACTCTCTCCCCTTCCATAACCAACCGGCGCTACCTTTCAGACTGCGTGTAGTGCGCGTATCATACGCCAGGAATGTCGCCCAGACGCGGCGAGTGGCCGCCAGGTGCCGCGCAGGGCAAACACTCAAGTAGGGGTAGGCCTTACATGTGGGCCGATAAGGAACTGTGTAGCGAAAGACGCTAAGAAGCGGCGCTTTCGAGAATGACGGCGTTGCGAGATACAACGCGAGAGAGCGCGGACAGATAGTATAAACGAGAGAGAGAGAGAGAGAGAGAGAGAGAGAGAGAGAGAGAGAGAGAGAGAGCTGCTAAGGCAAAGAAGGAAAGGAAGGAAAAGAAGCACGACCGCCCAATGTACCGCAACAGCCCGCGTATAATACGAAGCCCTGAGATGTGCGAATGCGTTGTGGCGCATTCGCGCGGTCGTTTTTAGAGCGCCCTGGCCGTGGCAAAAAGAAAATTGCTGTAACCACATTTAAATCTGTATTACTAGAACGAGCGAGTACAATGGCGATAATCAGGCGCAGTTATCGCCGCTGGAGCCCCACTTATGCTCTCACTAAATCTTTTTTTTTTTTTTACTGAATCTTTGTTGCCGTCGAGAGCGCTCTGAAATGACCGGTCAAACGTGCCATTAACGGACGACAGACGCGGAGAGTCGACGCACGTACAGAGAGCAGTGTAGGCAAGACAAATAGTTTCGCAGAAATATTAGGGCGCGTAGGGAATATGGGGATTTGATGAACAGATGAGGCGCAAAGTTAATCTCACTGTATACTGCCGACTGAGCGCTTCGAAAAAGGGCAGTTGTTTTCGTTGGGGGGGGGGGGGGAGGAATCACTGCCCGGCTGTTGTGAACTGCCCTGGCGAAGTCCCATAAAATGCCCGGGAAGCGAGTTCCAGCGTAGACTCAACGCTGGGCGTACGTTGTTCGTAGCCCCGACGACGCCGGCCCGGCATCGGGCATATAATGGCCCCACGCCTGGAGTGATATACAAGCTTGTGTACCTTTGTCGAAGCGCGGGATTCGGGATAAACGCCCCGGACTGCCTACCCGTGTTGTTGGGACGCCCGTAGTCGATCAGATGCAGAGATGTCAATGCAGGTAGCACAAAATGCTCTCCTTGCCTTCCGCCGGTGCGTCTGTTCGCGCCTTATTAGTCCGTCTGGCAAACGTTTCGCCGGCTGTAGCTACAAACGAGAAATTATCCCAACAGTGTGCTGCAGGTCAGTTTCTGCGGAATTCGGCCAGGCGGGAGAAGGACGATTCGAGACACACATTTCATAGGTCGGCAGAATAGGTGGACACTTCATTCACCAATAGTTCATTCTTTAGTTGTTGTTTTTTTATCAGGACAGTCACTCGCGTTACGCACGTATGTTTACGCACGCGTCTGTTCGCACTCACTGACATTCACTCGGCGCTCACATATTCACGTCAGCTCACACTCATCACCGGCACTCAACTCACTCTCGCATGCACTCGCTGCGTTCGAATATATATATATATATATATATATATATATATATATATATATATATATATATATATATATATATATATATATATATATATACGTGCACTCACGCACGCCGACAGCCGTCCACCACTCCGCGTTCACCGGAACCACGTGACCGGAACTCACGCCTGTTCTATGTACTCGCGCATAGGGTTTCTCACTACATTACCTAGAGGGAAATCTGGCGCTGCTGCGCTGTGGTATGCATGGGAATGCCGGTATATTGTGGATTCGGATTGGCATCGTCCTCGTAGAGACAGGACACCTTGAAGACGCGCTTGGCAAGTACCGTTCCGTCTGTCACAATGATTCATTTTCTACTAGAACAGCACGTGAAAAGCTGTTTTAGCTTTATTTATTACGCGAAAACATGTTTTGTTTCACTATGAGAACTTGTTATTGTGTGTACGACTACGTGTTACGTAAAAAGTATCAGCGGGCCGCTAAAGTTGGAGGACAGACGACAAGGTTCGCGCTCGCTTTGAAACAGTTGGTCGTCTGTTCTTGCTTTTCTTCGCTTGGTCACGCATCGTGGGTGAGTAAAGATGTAATATGCGTGAATGGAAACATTTTATGAAGATTTTACTTTGAGAACGCGTTATTTGCGTAGCCATATCCACGTTTTAGACGAAGCCTCTTACAACACCAGCCAACACGAGCCTCGCAGACACATATACCGTCATTCCCATGACGGCACGGTGCCCCCTTAAGAAACTCCCATAGACGGTGGCGCTAGATTACCCTCTAGGTGTTATAGTGAGAAACTCTATGTACTCGCGTACGCCCTGGCGCCCCCTATCACTCATTCATACAGTTACATTCACGACTGTGACGTCAAATGCGAGAGACGTACTCACGAGTGCGCCGGGCTGTACACGAATCGAGAAGCAAAACGAGAAGCGTATATCTTTGCGCGACGTGCGAAGAACCGCGGCGTTTTGCGGTAATACGCTGCAGGGCCCTCCGCGGGTTCTCCACGCTGTAAGGCGCACCTAGCTCAATCCGGTAAAATAAAGAAATAATAAGAAAGATACATTTTAAAAAACTATGTAGAGCGAAAATCCGCGCGAGTCGCATTTGTCCCCGATCCCGTCGTCCTCCCTTTCACTTCGGTGTGTAAGGGGCGCTTGTTTCATTCTGTATACGATCTGGTAGCCTGTTTTTTTCTTCCCGCTGTTCTCGTCGCTATCTCCCTCTGCTCCTTGCTCGTTTCTTTCTTTTTCTTTTCTTTTCCCACAAAAAAAGATGCACCACGGACACATAGGGAGTTACAGCAACAGAAAAATACTGGCAACACCGAGGCACCACCGGGTACGGCAAACGCCGAGGGAAGCAGAAGACAAAACCAAAACCGAGGTCGAAGTCTTCCAGTTAAAAATAAATAAGTAAAGGAGAGGCAGAGAGAGCTTAGAAGCATCTCTACTCGTAGACCTCCGTGCGCGCGGATTCCCATAAGACATATAACAAAAAATATATTAATAAATCAACCCTACGATATCGGCGACGGCGCGACAAGATTTCGCTGGGTCGAGTCCAACCGCCCCGTGGGGCATGGAGGTAACTTCGTTTGTGTGTGTGTGTGGGGGGGGGGGGGGGGGCGTTAAAGAATATGACGAATGTTCGATTTCCTTTTGAACATGCGCGGTTGCGTGCGTGCGAGTGGTGGTGAGGAAAAAAAAAAAAAAGAACGAAAGCTGAAGCGGTGGTACATACGCAGGAGGTCGCGGAAAGGGGGGACGGGGGACGACACGCTGCATGAAGGGCGGTTTCGAGTGCGGACCCTGGCGTCACGTACAACCGCGAGAGGGAGACGGAGGAAATGGAAGGCGCGAAAGGGCAGAAAGTCGCAGCGTGTCGTCTATAGAACCCTCGCAACGCGCCCGCGACCGCATCGACGAAGGGCGCGTCGCAACCGACCCGCACGAAACGGAAAGAAATCCGCGCGTAATCTCTCTTTATGTCGACCGAGATAACTTTGGCACGCTGTTTATCACTGATCAGCCCGGTCTGCAGGTTTGCAGAAAGGAGCGGCTCGACAGGGCGCGCTACTGAAAAGAAGAGAGAGAGAGAGAGAGAGATGTTTCAAGGGTAACGTTGAATCAAAGAGTACTGCCGTGCCACCTGGTGATAAACGCAGTGGTAACGCGTTTCTGAGATCACTTCGTCGTCGGTATGCCTGCCTCTCTGCAAACTTGCAGTCTATATACATATATATTTATGACGTCGTGTAACTAAATCGTTTCGTTCGCGCGATTTCATTTGAGCGCGGGGGGGGGGGGGGAGGGGGGTGATTCAACTTATGCGCGACTCTTCTTCGATAATGTTCTCGGCAGTCTGGTTAGCGCCCTCTAAAGAAAGCGCCGAGATAAGCTCGGTTTGTCCGAACAGCTGAAACCTTTACGACACGCCGATGACGCTACTGATGATACCGCAAAGTACCTTTCGGTGTTCGCATCGGCGTCTTCGATCCGTCTCGAGTATAGTATACATGTCAGCTCGGGTGGCTCTATAGACTGTCCTATCCGGCTCTGTTATGATGACTAATGGGAGTTCTAAAAGTGCCAAAGAAACAACACCTGCTGTTCTATGATGGACATCGTATGTAATGGTACGGAGGGGCTTTGCGAACCAATTCTGACAGCGCGCATGGGGTGGGGAGGGCGCGTTCTTCAACCCGCACCCAAATCTAATTCCAAGCTCGCGGGTCCTTTTTTCGTATTCCGCGGCCTCCACCCGTCGGAAGGCGGGCGCCGAGGTCGGTATTTGAACCCGCGACATCGTGCTTGGTAGCTGAAAGCCACAGTCACCGAGTCATCGCAACGAACCACAATCGGATGCTTTTGAGGAGACGCGCGAAGGATTTCGCACAAGCGCTAAATAGCGTGTGCCGTAGGATTTCCATTAAAAAAAGAAAGAAGATACATATACTTATAGATACATTCGAGGCCGCCGCAAAGCTGAATACGAGTGGTTCGCACGCGCATGCATGGCTGTATAGGCGGCCGTTTCTAAAGTGGGCGGAGTGGGGGGGGGGGGGGGGCGGATAGAGTGAAAGGAAAACGGACGACCGCGCGCGCACCCTTGCGGAATAAGTCCCCCCCGAGCTCTCCTCTCTCTCTCTCTCTCTCTCTCTCTCTGCGAGGAAGCGACGACGCAAAGGAACCACTTGTGAACCTCCCTCACACAAACGCGAAGCGCGGCTGACCTTACATCCCTCCCGTTATTTCTTGCCGCTTCGACAGCACCGTTCGCAGAGACAGACAGCATATGGGTCCCGCGGAGGCACTTGGATGCGGAAAGAATTCACTCGCGCTTATTATTTACGTTATGCCTTTCTAGAGCCGCGATGCGAGTCTGCATATCGCCACTGTTGTGCTTGCGTGCGTGCGTGCTTGTGCACGTTTCTCTTTCGTCGGTGTATGTCACAGGCAAAGTCGTAGCGACGGTATCGGAAAGCCCAGTCTGTGCGGGGGAAAAGAGACGGCGGAGAACGGGTGTATTGTGCGCACCACGCACCCCTGTGAGGTTGGCTTGCTGAGAACAAGGTTGTAGAAAAAGCCACACAAAGGGAGCTCCATTTGTCAATTCGGCGTTGAATGTAGCATGCGACCGCGCAGGAGTCAAGGAGGATATAAGGGAAGAATGCGCTTGGAGAGGCTGTTTCTTTCGCGGCACACAAGCCGAGATGTGCACGAGCACTGAAGGGAAGAAGGCTGCTGTCGACACAACGGTTATAGGAAAGGGGACACTGGAGGAGAGAGAGGGCGTTGTGGTTTCGTCGCGTTGGGCACACTGAGGTAACCAATGCCTGTACAGGAACGTCGGCGGTATCAGCGAGCAAGACGTTTAGATTAGCTGGATCTGTTCATATTTTCCTTTTGATATATTGTGGTCGCTGTCGCCAGAGACGTCCCTGCGTGTAGATTGTCTATCTACGAGACGAAAAATAGCCAATCTTATCGTGGGGAGAGGCTCGATTAGGTGGGAAAAGACGAAAGGGGTAAAAAAGCCGGTGGCGCCGCCACCTTGAACTTTCCGCACCAGCTCGTCGCCATGACGTCATTGATTTCGACGCCGTCTTCTCAAGCCTAGTTGACTTTTTGCTGGTTTTTAGGACGAACTACGCTGCGTTCTGAAAGAATCAAAGACTGAACTTAGAAAGTTTCATGAGCTTATTACCGAGCCACAACGGCCCAAGTATGAAGAAATGCTTTGAAGTTCATGACGTTACACTGACGTATACAACGTACGCGCGCTGGGGCATCGGTGCGAAATTCGGGAAAATGTATCTTTGACTGTCATTTTCTCCTCTAATAACCAACCTAGCTCCACGAAATTAGCGAAAAAAAATAGGGCTTGGAGGGAGCACGTTATCAGTCTAAACAATTTTGTGACCTATTCGGGTGGACGTTTCAGGGTGTTCTGGAGCTAAAACAAAGGTCGCGTAATAGAGCAACTAAGCATTACTGCTAGCATACGCAGGCTGCTCTGATGATACAAGAAAGCAGGATCATCACTTCGATCCATACCCGCGGTTGTTCTCGCACAACACAGCTTTAAAGCTGTTTTGCACATCCTTCGTATAAGCACGGACGCTCTGAAAGCACCAGCCGAATGTGCCACCAGTGCTAATATTTAGTATCCCTGTAACATTTATGTTCAGCGTTCACTTAAGAGCGTACCGGCCTAGTTCACGAGAGGAAGTAGGTAAGGTTGTAAGACATCAGCCGTATACCACCTCACAAAAAAAAAAAAGAAAGCAGCCTATTCTATTTAAAACCACGCCTGGAGGTGTTTCGTATTCATTTGCATGGGCCCAGCACCAGCAGTATTGCTAAGTGCCCAGGTGAAATTTCAGCAACGTTTGTAATCGTCAATCGAAATGCACTGAGCTGAAACCTTCGTGTACACCAATTGTTATCCGCGATAACCGTGTACGTTGACGTCCGCGGAGTGCACACGCGAGCGTCACCGACAGGTGGCGCGGCGGTCTCAGAGGCGACCCGCGTTTTTAAAAGGGCAACGCCGCAGGCGCGCGCACGTTCAAACGCTATCTGGCGCAGAACCACGCGCACACCACGAATAAGGCGCGCGAGAAGAGAAATGTGGCGACATTAGAGGTCGGAGATGCAATCCTCGCACGAGGGCCCAAGCATGCACGCATAAAGAGTGCACGCGGTATATCGCGCTTTGAAATCTCCCGCGCTGCGCGGCGTATGTATGCAGCGTTTTATAGTACAGCGCTGCGTCTCGCGTAATAGCATACGGAGCGCGTTACGATACGTTGAACGTCGCTTACGCACGAACGCTCGTTGCGTGTAGGGAAGTGCGCCACGAGCGAGTGGCTATTACGTCCGCTGTGTCATAACCCCCCCCCCCCTACACACACACACCCTCCAGTCCTTTTTCTCTCCGACAAAATATATCCACGCTGACAGCGACGAAACTGGAACACCGTTGCTTTTTCAACGGCCACGCGACGACGACCCGCTGACGCGCGCCGAAAACGTTTATGAGCACGCTCGCACGCTAATCGCCCCCTTATCGGCACCGACACAAGTGGCCCGCAAAGTATACACGCCTATACAGCGACGATATATAGCGAGGATTGAGGCTACCCAGCGTGTGATATAAAACGGTGTATATATATGCATATATGGCGCGATCCCGCACGGCACTTCGACAACGCTGAGAGAACGCCAACGTCAGGTTCGCGCGGACGGACAGTATACCCTTCGTATCCACACCCTCCCACTCTATCGACAACACCGATCTCAAGATGATCGCCCGTACTTCCGCCACAAAGAACCATCGATCGTTAGCTAAGCGGTACGCCGTACTGCACCACTTTCGCAGTCGCCCACGATCACACGGCACCATTACCTCCAAATCCTTTGCTTTCGTATTTTTTTTTTCATTACCCCTATAGGGGCCCAACCATCCATAGTAGACCTTTCGCATCTCATTTCTCTCTCTCTCTCTCTCTCTAAGCGAAATGCCTCTGGTTCGCTTTTGAAGGGATAAACGTTTTTTGACGGTAGCGAACGCGACAACGACGAGAAACAACGTGAAGCTGCCTGCGTATATACAGGTCCAGCGCTGGAGGTAAAACCCGATCTCGAAGGGAGGAGACGTCCCTCGTTAAGCTCTTTCGCGGACGCCGCGCACTGCGACGAATGACTCGCCGCTCCAACGCAGTCGAACTGAGCGGAGTGGCCGCACCCGATAGGAGGTGTGAATGGTCGGCGACGAAGGTGGCCATTCGCGCACGGGAAGTACACGCGTTACAATGAACGGCATAGGCGTGAGTATGTGACAAAGAAAGGACGCATTAGCGCCTTACGCGCACAGCCAAGTAACCTCCTACATCGTACGTGGTCCTCGCTTCACGAAGGTCTCTGACACGAGACGTATCGGGGCACCACAAGGGGCCGCTCGCGGCCCCGGTGACGTCGATGGAGAAGCAGTTTCGTATCGAAAGAAGGATCTCAAACGAAGCTAACTATACACAAGAAACGAGTTCTCTTCAGTTTAGGTTCCGTCCAAAATGACGCTGTTTTGATGTCCAAACCACTGCAACCAGGTAGCGGCTTAGCCAGGACATAATTTCGAAAAGCGTTCTGAGCCTGAACTCGAATTATGCGGGTGTTTTGGTCCACCTGCTCGTTAAGCTATGCCGGGTCCAAATATGCATTGCAATATAGCATGCAGCCGCATATCATGACTTTAAAGTGCGCTGTCACACGTAAAGAGTTGAGACGAACCTGTCGTTTTAGGTGCCTAGAACACGAAACTCATTTCGCTGCACAGAAGAGGGCACGATTTTCTTTTTTACTAGTGTGTTCAAAAAAAAAAAAATATTTAAAGGCATGCCGATCCGAATGTGGCTATGCACGAAGACGAGACAATGCCGCCAGCACAACAGCCAAACATACACGCACGATGTTAAATGCACATAAATGCACGACGAAGATTGCGCACAATTCATAACCTATGCAATGTTTGAGTCGAGATGATGTACGGCTACAGCGTGCAATGCACGAGTGCGCTACTTTGGCCAAGCGGGCTTCACGTCAATGCGCCGATGCTCCGATGCAGAGCAAGCCCGACAGAAACACACAGCCAGCCAGAAATTAATGGCGGGGAGGGAGAGAGAGAAAAGGGCCGTCCTTCGGATCTTATCCCAGCGCTCGTACACCCGCCTCTTGATGGCCACTCTCGAATGTCTCACCCGTCTTCCTGTTAATCATGGCGGAAGCTCCGAGCGCCCCTGGACAGACAGGACAGGCCGAACAGAAATCTTTCCGATCTGGTTCCGCACATACACCACCTGTCGTGACGCGGTGGCCGGTGAGACTGGATACAGTTCCGGCTCACATCGTAACACGAAGCCGCCGGCCAACACGCACGTGCGCACCGCTGAACCTCCCTTTCCTAACTCAAAGGGAAGGATAGAAGCCACGGCAAAGAGAGACCGCAGCCGAAAGGCAGTTAAAGGGGAGGGTCATTGTGGGCCAAGTTATGGCCCGCCGCCAACGCAAACGTGTCCATACTACACAACACGCACGCGGAGCTCGAGAGTCGGAAGGTCTGGGGTGTGTGAGGACGAAGAGGAAGCGGAGGGAGAGGGAAGAGAAGGGTTAGAGCGCGTGGCCTCGAACCCAAGAAAGAGCAGACGACGGCCTCCTCGCCGCAGTGTCGTCTGCTCTTTGCGTTCATTTTGCCGGCGGAGCAGACGACGAAGGCGACGACGGCGGCGATAAAGCCGTCAGAAGGCGTGCTCCGCGAGACAGACGCCAAGCCGAGCACGCGGCGGCGTCGGTAAGCGAGGGACGATCAACAAGCACTGCCTGCTTGGCCGGCAAATGACGCCACTGACGCGCCGGCGAGGTAGATTCGCGGTGTTGTTGCACGCGGATGTTGCTCACCGGCGGTCTGTTCGACACGCCTCCTCTCCCCGAGACTAGCGCGTGGCGGCTCGTCTATATGGCACCGAGAAAGGAAGAAGAAAGCGAACACGCGCAGAACAGACGACCGCTCCAGTAGCCGCCTCCGCCATCTGTTTACAACGCCGCGGTCCATCACTTGGTGGAGCACGATGCGAAGACGAATCCTTTGGAACGACCGCGGTGTGTCATAAGTGCGTGTTTGGCGCCGGTGCGCAAACCGCGACGGAAGGGACCGGACGGACATCTCCGCGGACGGACGTAAAACCAAAAAACGTTGCTGTCGGCAAAGGGGTGACAGGGCGACACGACAACGGTTTCTTTACGCTTCCGACGAAGAGACGATGCCGTGGAGGCTTGTAAGAAACTCTACGGTGGAATAGCCGCGCCTGTCGCACGTGCACTCTTTGCCAGCCGGAGTGAGGTGGTGCATGGCAGTGGTGATCGTGATGATGATCATTGGGTGATTATCTTTGAAACTGGGCGGTAGCAACAGCAATAAAGCTCCGCGAAACTCGTGCCGAAAAGATTAGTTGCAGCCAACCGTGCCCCAGTGCTGACAGCCGTTCAGGTCACACTGCGCGCAGACTGCGCTAGACTATTACTGTGCTGTCAGCAGTAATTTACTTTCCTTCTTTCTCCTTCATTTACGGGCTTATTCATTTACCCAAACAACAAATCAGTACTGCTACAGTAAACTCTCAGTTGTACGAACGTCGGTTTAACGAATATTTCAGAATAACGAAGTTTTAGGAAATGCCCGGCAACTTTCCTATGGTTTCTATGGAAAAGTCTTCAGGTTAAACGAATTTCTGAATAGCGAATATTAGATCTGGAAATTGTTTCCAGTGTTCGTCCCGAAGAAGAAGAGCGCGACGAGGAAGATGCAATGGCACAGGCAGATTCAAATCCTTTAACTCTAGCCGAGGCTGCAGGATGCCTTGGAAAGTTGCAAGACTTCGAACGACAAGCTGTACGTGCCAGAGGAAGTGCACAAAAACATAAACTCTCTGGACAGCTTTGTTACTTCTTGCGCTTTAAGAGCACCAGTGCAAACGAAAATTACAGAATCTTTTTTTGAAATGAGATAGGCAGCAACGTAAGTGTTATGCACTTCGCATATATACTGATGTACATAGCTGGGAATCAACCTCACCAAACGTCCCGCGCAGTAAGGGCACTAGTGTCCTTGTAATGGCGGCGCCCTCAGAAATGTTATGGAAATTTTGTTGTGCCTCTATTGACTTTCATTATACGTCAATTGACTTTTTGATGAGCTGCATTAGAATATCATCCACGCTTCCTTTATTTTTATTTTTTTTTTTTGCTGGGGCACTGTCAGCCGCCGACGTTGCCAATCTTCATTGCTAGTAGCCGACGTCTTACAACGACCTATCGTCTTGTACGTGATTTACACCGATAACGGTGCGACGTCAATTATAACAAAACCGAGGTTGCGTACCGACGCTGATCAAGAGGATTATCTCCGTGATGTAGTATGATGACAGCGCGACAGAGATTAATCGAGTCGACCACAAGGAGGAGAACCGTAGTCGCCACAGTCCAAAGGAAGGCCGCGCCTCATCGATGCGAGCTCCGCCCCCCCCCCCCCCCCCCCCAATCTTCCTATGCGCCCAGCGCGCAGCGCGTTAAGGTCTTTTCTCCGTACACAGCGACCCCTGGCGACCTCTTCTCGAAGAGAATTAACCGCGCAGCAGCTCACGACGTCGTCTGCTTCATCGTCGACGAAACAGACGGCGGCCGGCGCAGCTTCGTCGACCTCTTCAACCCGCCACGTCCATCAGCAGCCACCGAAGGAAGCAGGAGGAGGGCTCCCGACGACCGAACAAACGAAAAAAAGAAAAGAAAACAAGACGAAACAAACAAAGAAGATAAAAAAGAAACAACAACAAAGGGACCAGCTCGCGAGAGGGCGCCATCCGTCAGCGTTGCCTTGATAAATCGCGCCTCACACGGCGCGCCGAATAAGGCACCCTCGGCTGGCGCGCGCTGAGCGGCGCATTGATGTCTCCCTAACAGCTCGCCGAGGAACAAGAAGAGGAGTAAGTATGCGGCGCACAAACGCACGCGCTCTGTGCGTAGTATACACGCAGATGCGGAACGCTCCCGAGATCCTAATTTGATATGCGTGTGTGCGCGCGCGCGCGTGTTCTCGAGAAGCCACGGCTGCGGCACGCGGAACAGCAGCCGCCGCCGCCAATCCGCGTGGCGCGGCTATCATCGTCAACCTGCTAAGCCTTTCTTCTTCTTCTTCGCAGTAGCTGCAGCGGTCTGTGCAGATGAAGCGCCGGAAGCGTTTCTCGAAGGCACCGTCGGGGCGAAGGCCCCGCCGTCATAAATGCGAAGCGGCGTCGCATGGCCCTGCGTACGCGCGCTTCCTCTTCCAAGCCGGCATGTATGTATACCGCATGATACGACCCCGCTGCTCAACTGTGCGTGGACAATACGGGAGAAGACAGTTCCTGGCGAAGGCCGCCGTGCAGCTGTGCATCCCGATCAGACACGAATACATGCCCGGAACAACGTCGTTTTAACGAGTCGGTTCTTATTATGCCGATATTGGTACATAGTTGCCAAAGTGCAAGAACCCGGTTTTTCTTTTCCTAAGTACCACGGTTGGATGAGGAAGAGAGGAGGCTCCATGTAGTATATACGTGAAGAAGATAACTATACCATCGTGTTTATTGTAAAAAAAAAAAAAACGCTTTTCATTATTTGCTTAGACGCGGGAGACAAAGGCGTAATAGCGGCGTGTGGTAAGCTGGCAACTCCGGATATGTTCGGCTTATCTCGAAACGTACTTTCTGTCTGCGCTTTTTGTCGTCGGCGTTACATCGGTGCTAATTTTCGCTAGGGCCACAAGAATACGCTTCGACCATTTTTACAATCTGTTTTCCGCCTGTACCCGACTTTACATCAGCGTTGAATATCTCACGTAATATTGGCATGCGCGTGAACCGTGGCAAGGATAGAAGACAATGCGCACAAGGATGTACAAGGGTTCGCACGAGGATACGTGATCTCTTTCCAATGTACTACAATACGGAGGAAGCGGAAGACATTTCCTGGCCGAGACAATCCTTATGTTACGCAGTGTCACCGTTTCTGACTTTCTTTCTTTTTTTTCTTAAAGCGAAGCTTTGCGAACCGCGCCGGGTTCCACGAACGCGGGAACTGCGGCGTCGGTGTTCTCTTGCCGAATATAGGCCCACCAATCACAGCGGAGTGCGATTCGTGCGCATTTGCAATCGTTCCGGATTTCGACGCACATCGTGGCAGCCCTAGGCGAACCCTAAGCGCCTGGGCCTGAGCACTTTCGGGTGTACGGATGTTAGTTCTCATCACCAGCCCTCAAGCAACTTTCGTTGCTCGTATGCGAGCCATGCAACGATCATACCCCTCTTCCACGAACCTCTTTGGCGAAAACTTGAATCGCCGGATATGTGCCACTGAGTATGAGCTATTGGGTAGGTGCCATTGGGCATGGGATGCATGATGGGTATTCGCGGCTCTTCAGTCAACCTCATTGACGCCGACTTGGGTAACTGGGTACGCATGCCACTTATGTGCCGTTCTTCAATGAGAAAAAAGAAAAAAAAGGAACATTTACCAGACGCCATGCTGCTCCACAAGTATTCTTATTCTCGGAGAAATGGCAGCTCTACATTGCTTCCTTTCCGCCTTACGCCGTGGACCCTGCGAACAAGTAGTGCTAAAAATCCGAGAGCTCATTCGTCGCCTCGCCGAGCAAGGACACGATGTCACATTTCAGTGGCTCCTGCCAGTAATGAACAGGTCGACAAAGCTGCTCGATCTGGTCACGAAGACGGTGTTCAGTAACTAATCCCGCTGTCAAGAACAGATGCAGCAGCGCAACTTCGAGTGCTTGCGTACGATGCCTTACAATCGCCGTGGAACACACGTAGCTTCCAGCGCACACGTCTACATCGACTGCACCCCCGTCTGCAACTTGATCCTCCACCTGGACTATCCCGATCGGAGAAAACGGTACTTTGCCGATTGTGGCTTGGCGTCGCACTTACGAAGTCGTTTATTTTTCCCATAGGATGGGAGGATAGTGCTGCGTGTGACCACTGCGCGGCGACGAGGAAACTATCGAGCACGTTATTCTTTGTCACTGTCCCCGATACCGAAGTGAAGGCGCTAAAATGACGGAGGACAAAGAAGAAACACACATACACACAGGGCGCCATTTCAAATGTAAGCCAGACTTCCACGCCTGCGCTGTGGTTGCCAGAAGCCATGACAAATGGGTTAGATTAATAATTGAGGCCAAAAGAATCATTGAAGCAGCTGATAAGTGCGTAAGTGTTGCATCCATATCACTGTCACGCAAAGAACTGCTTTACCTGAACGCGAATGCGCCCTGAGAAACTGTGATAGCGCTCCTAGTATAAATCAGTGGCGTTTTTTTTTTTTCCCGATTAAACATTGTTGGAAGTGGCGCCCTGTGTGTATGTGTGTTTCTTCTTTGTCCTCCGTCATTTTAGCGTCTTCACTTCAGATCGTGCTTAACCAACACGCCCAACTATCCATCCTAATGTGCCCGATAACCCGCCGTGGTTGCTCAGTGGCTATGGTGTTGGGCTGCTGAGCACGAGGTCGCGGGATCGAATCCCGGCCACGGCGGCCGCATTTCGATGGGGGCGAAATGCGAAAACACCCGTGTGCTTTAGATTTAGGTGCACGTTAAAGATCCCCAGGTGGTCGAAATTTCCGGAGTCCTCCACTACGGCGTGCCTCATAATCAGAAAGTGGTTTTGGCACGTAAAACCCCAAATATTATTATTAATGTCCCCGATACAGCGCACACAGGCCGTCAGTCGCGACCGCGCTGGCGCGTCTTGAGGACTGGCCGTCTTCGGTGCAGACAGTCCCGGAACGCCGACCTATGCCGTCGTCACACCACGAGACATGTTAAAGGCACTCTCGAATTTTTCACGTTCGAGTGGTCTATTGGAGAGACTTTCGCTACCTTCCCTACACCTTTTCTTTTCTTTTCGTTTCATTGCGTTTTTCTCTCCGCTGTTATTTCCGTCTTTCATGTCTTCTTCCCCTTCCCCCAGTGCAATGTAGCAAACCAGAATCTTATCCGGGTAATCACGGTGCCTTTCCTATCCCGTATATATATATATATATATATATATATATATATATATATATATATATATATATATATATATATATATATATATATGGAACCGTGATGCGTTCAGTGTGTCCTTCGTGCGCTCGCTAGTAGTCAGCAACTCCGCTTAACAAAAATATGCTCGGTATAATTTGTGTGCGCGCGCTTGTATACTCGTGCTTCGACTCTTCATGCTCTGTAGAAAGACTGTAGAAAGACTCAAACTGGTTGAACCTGCTGCGCTTTTGTTGACTTTCTGCGGGTACTTTTTCATTGGCTCCGATATTGGCAATCTCCCTCGTCGGTACGAGCCACGATTCGAGGCAACCACAACAACAGCACCGTCGAGTTGTTGCCGCCTACCAAAATAAAGGCCACCGGGCAGCAGATTCCCTCTTTGACGGTGCCAGATACGATAAAGACCTCACACAGCGGTTCCCTGTACGTCGCCGCTTGCTCTACCCTCGCGCGGGACGTGGAAATTCGGGGTCCGCACGCGCGACCACGAGGCGCGACCGACGACCGAATTCGTCCGTCAGCCGGCCGCACCTTCGCTTGGCCCGGCGCCGTCGCCCGGAGGCGCTTGAACAGCGATGGATGGAGTGAGGATGGATCGAGCGTGAAGTGGAGAAAACAGACGAGCTCCGGGGATTCTATAGCTTTAAAAAAAAAGCTCGCAGCGGAGACGGTTCCCACGAACACGCTGTTACCGTCGCGACGCCATGGTATGATATATATATATATATATATATATATATATATATATATATATATATATATATATATATATATATATATATATATATATATATATATATAAGTCATAAGGTCAGCGCTATAGTTTGAAACGGGCAATATGTTCATCCATGACGGTGTGATGAACTCTCCTTAGTCCTGCTGAACGGATAGTTGAGTCACTGACTGGTCACCAACCAATCTGTGCACACGGGTGCGAGCCCGCGATTTTGTCAACGCGTGGAGCACGTGCAGCATTTGTCGCAGTCGGCCTAATGGGTCTGCAGTTGACGAGTGCGTACGATACGGTGTTTTAATTTTTGTTATAGCTATATACGACAGCATTAACACTGTCGCCAGAGACACACGCACGTACACACACGGTGCGTCCGTCTGCAGCCTTTGTCTGTTTCGTTACAGACGTTCTACTCGGCGGTGGTGCGTGATAACGACTTTGGTAGAGCCAGGCATAATATAGACGATGCATCATAAGCATGGACAGAATCAAAAGGTAAGTTCGCGAGGAGTGGTAGTCCGCGTCACTGTTGATCGAGGTCGTAAGGGGGAGCGTAATAGGCAGCACCAGTAGCCCTTAAGATCGTATTATACGACCTTGTTTTACGGACGATCATTGAATTAAGGTGGCTGCGAATTCGTGCGGATGTCGACAGATAATCGTCCGACGACGCGACGCCGTACGGCCATCGCATTCCAGTCGCTCAGGTGTAGCACGAATATACGTCCTGCGGAGGCTTAATTTGTTTGCCTATGCTTCTCGGGGTTGGGCTATCGAAGAATGTAACTTTGCGGAACGCTGCGCAATTTTGCACGCTCGTTTCTCGGAACGCCGAGATTGGGAAGCAATTGCGAGGCATCCATCTTTCCGGTAAGGTATAGTCAAACGTATAGACGGGCGTGTACATACATGGGCGTGACGCAGGCAACGGGCCAACTCCAGAGCGCGCAAATGAAGTATACGCGGGCTGCAACTGCCTGAAGTGATCGAACAGAAGACCATATACAGGGTGTACGGGGTAAGTCGGCGCTTAATTTAAATTTGTGATAACGTGTAGAGAATTCCAAGTCATCTCGCGGCAAAACGAATTGTGCATTTCTGCGCAACGACGGCAGAGAATTTCTTCCGCGCCTTTAAAAGAAGACGAAAATCTTCGTGCACATATATATATATATATATATATATATATATATATGGATGGTAATCCGAGCTACTCGTGCAGCAGAGAGAGAGCGCAGCTGTGTGTACGGTAGTTACCACATCTTGGTGAAATATATTTATAGCCTCTGTTTGTCCAATAGCAGTAATATATCCAAGACTTTTAAAACGCTTGGCTATATCCGAGCTTAAATAGACAGCACTTCTGTGCTCTCCGTTGTATCCGACGCCATGTTCCTGCCCACAGCGCCGGCCTTGCGCTACAAAATAACTTCCACAAGTGAACGTGGGTGTAAATCTGTCGATAATTAGCAACGTTGCACTCTCTTTTTGGGTGTGAGGGCGTGAATTGTAGACATATTTACACCCTATTTACTTTTAAGTGTGTGTGTGTGTGTGCGTGACTTATTTTCACACGTCAGACGTAGAAGCAGACGTCAGACGCCAGCGACTGCCGTCTGCAAGAAGGGCAGCGTTGTTGGCTGCTCAGGTGTGCGAATGAATATTCGGAACTTTCGAATCCATATTCAAACAGCCTTTGAATATTTTAATAGAACGTCATCTGCGCGCAATCTATAGCGTAAAATCGGCGGCCGACGGAAGGTCGCACGGCGTCTATATACCGAGCTTGCGACATCTCACTCGACGGTTTTCGAAAATCAACGCCAATTCGTTGTTTGCTCGAATGTCGATTAATCGACTGACCGGCGGGGCCCAACGCGGAGCGCGTCGCCGCCATTTCAGGAGTTTGTCGCACACTAGAAGAAGTGGCGACTTCGTCCGCGCTGTCGTTTCCATGGTAAAACGATTCTCACAGTGCGTCTTTTTTTTTTTTTTTTATTCGCATGCGCGCAGCGTCTTTGAGCTCGCCAAGGATGTGCAAAATAGGCCCCGATTTCTCCGCACACAAGTGCAACAAAAAAAAAAGAAAGAAAGCACGCCTTTAAGCTTCCCTTTTGTTGAAACACAGCGCGCAACAAGACCCAATGGTAAAATGTTATTTACGGGGATAGAAAACAGACGTGGCTTCAGCGCGTAGAAGCAAGCGCTTCTTGTTTTGTTTTATTACGATCGTGCTATTAATCTTACTTATACAGTGAAAATTTACGCCGGTAGGGTCTGACAAAAGAAGAAAACGAAAAAAATCCGTGACGTCCCTCTCTGCAGCTTAGAAAACGATTAAGCCAGCCAGACGGGCACCTTCTGCGGCTTCGTTCGAAGATCCAGAAGCACCGATACGGGTTAACGGAATGCTTACACTCCCGTCTGCGAATCGAAGGTGTGGCTTGGCTTAGTCAACCGTCCGCGACCTCATTACCAGCTCCGAAGTTAATTTGCGAGCGGGAACGCGAAAATCTGCTGCGTCGGCCGGTCTCCCACTTGTCGCGAAGCCTTTGGCGTGTCATGGTCGTCGTATCGCGCGGAGACTGGATTTTTGTTACTTTTACCCCCCCCCCCCCCCCCGTGGCCACTCCTAAATATTACTCGCGCACACGCGCTTTACTCGCGGGGCCGTACGCGCCAACTCCAAGGCGTTTATTTATTATTATTATTTTTTTTATTCCTTCGCTCGGAGGCGTTCTGCCGTGTCCCCCAGTATAGTGTTGATTATCGCTCGCTGACTCGAAGCTCTTCCAATGTCGTCGAGTCCTTCTTTAACCTGAAGTCCTTCGTATTTTGAAGAAAAGCAGAATGCGCTAATAATGCTCGCGTTCGGTAGCCACCTAGCCTCCACTTGGTCGATACCTCGCTATCAGGAAATTATTTTATTCAGGTCCGTAATTGTGTTTCCTTACATTTTTTTTTTTTTTCGCGACGAAGTGTCGAAAGTCGGACAAACTTAAAGACATCGAATCACAGAGCTTGCAGCTTGCAGACACTAAGACAAAGGGGTAGTTCGGTGGAATGCTTCTACTCACATATACGCAAAGCAAAACGGGCATTTTGTTCGTCGCTCTGGAACACTTATCTTTGAATAACCCGCCGTGGTCGCTTAGTGGCTTTGGCGTTGCGCTGCTAAGCACGAGGTAGCGGGATCGAATCCCGGCCGCGGCGGCCGCACTTCGATGGTGGCGAAATGCAAAAACGCCCGTATGCCGAGCATTCGGCGCACGTTAAAGAACCCCAGGTGGTGTAAATTAATCCGGAGCCCCCCACTACGGTGTTCGTCATAATCAGATCGTGCTTTTAGCCCGTAACACGCCAGAATTTAATTATGTATCTTTAAATACGGATTCCCAGAGCTTAAATGAAATACCGAGCGGAATCTCAGAACTAAATCGGCAAAGCAAACAGAAAATTTGTAACTGCTTCAAGAAGCTCAAGTAAAAGGGGTAATCTCTCCGTCGAACAGGAGTAGCGGTACGGCCAGCTAACACGACCTCCCATGATAGCGGCCATCAATTTGACTCGAAGAGTCATCGCACGTAAAAAAAAAAAAAAAGGATAGATGAATGGGAAAACAAAGACATAAATCAAGTAACGCTGCAAACATCAGACGAGCGATGTCAGCTATAGTCAGCCACCACCAAGCTGAACCGAACTTGCTTCAAGGCTAGGAGTGCGGCACTGACAGCCGCTCCGAAGCAGACGACGCAAGCGCTCACTGCTGAACAGACGGCGAGCCAAGAAGGCCCAACACAAGCGGCTCGGTCAGCTCGGCTTCCGCAGAGAAAGCACCGAGCCAGCTACCAACACCAGCCCAGGTTACATATTTCGCGAGCCCCAGCCATTGCCGCAACAATGGGAGAGGTGGCAAACCACTGCAAGCTGTCAGTCAAGGCGGAGGCGAAATGATCGCGCCGGGGAGCAGCGCCTGGCAAGCCTATCGCGCGCCCGGCGAGCAATCAAGTCGGAATTTCAGGTATGAATGAAGGTGCCCCCCCCCCCCCCCCGGCCCTGCCGCCGCCGAGCCATCCTCCCTTCTTCAACCTCCTCCCCGACAGGCCCTGCTTTGCTTGCCTGCCTGGCTTGCTTGCTTGCCTACCACCTTCGAGGAGCGTCGTCGCCGCCGAGACGACTCCTCGCGCGGCCCGGCTGCCGAGGAATGCGATCGCCCGCGAGACGGCCACACAACCCCGCCATCATCATCGCTCCGCGACCCGTAAACACACGCCGCCGGCAGCTTTCTTTAGGTTTGTTTCAGCGCAGCCCGATCAAAGCACAGCGCTTAACCAGAACTTGCACGTCGGTTTTCCAGTCGGCGGTTTCCATCGGAAAAAGTTGCTTTGCACGGATACACGAAGACTTGCGTCTCATTTCTAGCTGGTATCGCCGAAATGCAGGCGTACGAACACGGACACGCAGAAAAAACGGCGGTGGAACAAACTTTAAGTCGTTCTATACGCTTCTGTCAAGCCGTCCCGTGTCGCGCTCTCTTCGGGGTCGTTGGTCCTTGCGCCATGCATAAAGAACACAGCTTAATTTGTAGCGGATACGAATAACTAATAGTGTGTATCAATACACGCCGAGGAAGGTGTCGTCTGCGTCCACATTGCAGCAGCAGCAGACGACGGCACCTCTAAACATCTTTGTGTAAATTTATTCTGGCAGTGAAGCGCAAGATCAGATCCTCAGCTCCTCTCAGCTTTTACGTAACACGAGCGGCGTTCATTTACGGCAAAAAAAGAAAGAAAATGTACGCGGCGCAGACACGCGAAACAGAAGCTTTATTCAGTGGCGGTCATTGGCCGCCCACAGCACACGCAACTGTGCTGCACACCAGCATGTGCAGTAAGTATGCACTATCTCGAAGCGTGCCGTTGCTTTCTCCGATCGCCGCGACCATTTTCTAACACCGTGGCCGCGACCGAGCAAGCGAACTCGGGAAGCAAACTTCGAGAACAGCGCGAGCAACAGGTGTGGTGCGGAGGTGGTTCGCCTTTGCTCTCGCGGAGAGCCGACCTCGTGCGCGCGCGCGGTGGCAGAGGACAACTCACCTGCTCGATGTCACGCTGCGACAGCGTCTCCATGGTGGTGGTGGTGGTGGTGGTAACCGCGGATCCGAGACGCGTTTACGTAAGCCCAGTCGCGACGTGCTCGTCATTCTGGGCCTAAGAAGTCGCGCTCCGTCGTGCTCGTCGCTCGCCGATGGACGACGCCGGAGGCAGCGGCGGCAGCGGCGACTGCGCACAACAACAACACCAAGGTGTCCTGCCGGCGGCGGCGGCTGCTGCTGGAGCGGAGAATCACAGGAATCACCACGGTCGCGGACCCTCCGTCGTCGGCGACGACGACGACTTCGGCGGCAGCCATGTTTGCGGGCATAAAATAGGAGTTGCGGCGAGAAGTCACTACGCGGTGGTACGCCGATGAGGGAACGACGACACGTCGTCGCCGGTTGGGCGGGGTCCGGTTCCCCACGGCGCCGACCCGCTGTCTTCTGTCATCGTGCACCAGCACCACACACGCCGCGCGCGGATTACACACAAAAACAGACAATACGTCAGGAGCGGCGCACTGCCCGCACTGCTGCCTCTCTGCTCGCCGCTCCTCGCTGGCTGCCGCTGCTCCTCGAGGAGAAAAGTAGAAAGGTGCTGCAAGGGGGCGGGCGCACGGGGGCCGCGCGCCGCATTTCTTCGGAGAGGACTTCCAGCAAGGGCAGCAGCAGCGGAGAGCGGGCAGGAGGGGGAGCCGAAACGTCACCAACGTCACGACCGCGCGGCGCCCCTGAGGCTCCGGTGGAGCAGTGGGTGCACGCTTGCGAATAGCGACGGTGGGGACGCAGAGTGCCGCCGCAGGTAGCTTGGCGCCTCGATCGTATAGGAGACTGCTGTGCGATAGGAGGTTGCTTACAACAGCCTCCTATCGCCGTAATTCCTTTCAGCCCCAAATAGACGGGGCAAGCTGTGTGGTCCGGGAACCTCTGCGGTTTTAATGGCGTCCATGTAGATATTAGTGCGTAAATGGTATATTCATAAGACAAGCTGGTTGAAGCTGTCCAGGTATAATACGGTGTTGAAGTAGGTGGATTAGGGCGAGAAGTAAGTATACATTTCATGGTTCTGAGCAAGGAGACTTATAACTTCCTTGGCTACGGAACACCGACCCAGCGCCCACAAGGAGTATCTATCTATCTATCTATCTATCTATCTATCTATCTATCTATCTATCTATCTATCTATCTATCTATCTATCTATCTATCTATCATCAAACGGAATAATGAATTTGAATCTTCGTGCGTCATGATTAAAAAAAACAAAAAAAAAACACTCGACTGGAATCAGTATAGTAGGGATCCATCTGCAACCAATGCCAACCATTTCGGTTTAATAAATTGGACCGGTTGAGGTTTCAACTCCTGCATTACGACTGATTTCGAGAAGCTTCCGCAAATTTAACAAATACAGCTTCGTGCATGTTCATGGTAAATTGATTGACTGGTGCATTTCCAGCGCTTCGCAAGGAACAGAAAATATTCAAAGAGCAAAAGGAAGCAGGACAGGGAGGAGGCTGGCCTTCACATGGAGTCATTGCAAATGGCCAGGGGATCCGCAAGTTTTACCTACGGCGATTTTTTCCCCCGCTGAGCCAATCTATTAAGGCTTGTTTCATTCGATTACTTGCGAACCGCAGAGGGAACGTCACAGATAATGTCGAACTTCAATCCGTAATAGCAGAAGCACCATGATGCATGCGATGATTGATGATCGCTAATTGAATCGAGATGGCGACAAACAGTCACAATGCCTACGGGATCTACCTGTTACGATATTGTAATGGAGCATTCTGCTTACCTCTGCTTTACCTCACAAATTTTGTCTATGCCTGGGAAAATCCTGTGCCTACCATTTCCCATTCCCCCCCCCCCCCCCAAAAAACTCTAATCGTCTCTTGCTTAGCTATAACTCTGCTGACCTTGTAGCGCTTCTGACACCGAACCGTTCGCTTGCGCTCTCGTGATTGGCAAGGATCGCGCTTGCGTCCGTACAAGCCAGATTTTGACCAATCACGAGAGGGCAAGCATTTGGTTTGCTTTCCGAACCGTTATATGAGGTCGCACACCAGATAACGCTCCCATCAGCCCTGACATACATAATAATTTATGATGGTTATGATGATCGATTATGACGATGACGATTTTTTATTGGCATACCATTTGAAAGGAGGCGGCGACAAATAGTCACCACATCTGCTTGAGGTAGTCATGTTTTACTACATCTACTGCAGTGTAGCATTTTGCGTGACTCTGCTTTACGTTCTTTCTCTATAAAACATCTATGCTGCAAAATGATCTATGCCTCTAACAACCCAAGCTTTATCTCCTAAATTTCCTGCCCCCCGCCCCGCCACCTCCAGTACTCTAAACGCCCATTCCTTATCTCGACCGCCGACGAGTCAATGCTTCCATGTGCTTTGAGTCACAGCGCTTCTGGAAGGCGGACGTCCCCTACGGTCCTGGCTGGGTGAATATCTTGGCGTTATGCGCCGACTCGATCTACGGACTTTCGCCACAGCAAATGTCCGAAGACAGCAAAGCAGATTCCTTCCTTAGTCGCTGTCGACAGAAGCGCCCTCTGCGGCGGGGCCAAACATTTCGCATTCCCTGCGGAGGCGAGCGAGACTCTCCACACTGTGCTCTCTCGGTGCCCCCACCGAACTGGAAATTTCTCAGAGGAGGAGAGCAGGGAGGAGAGCGCGCGCGGAGAGAGAGACGCAAGGTAGCAATTTGATCGCGCTGCGTGGCTGCGTTCCACGCTTCGACTCGCGCCGGTGCCTCTCGGCCTGGGGAGCGAGCACTTGGCGGACAAGCGGCCCCCATCTGCGCTGGACGGACGACGCGACGCTGGCTGCTGCTTCTTTTTCTTTTTCGCAGGACCCCGCCGCCTGCGGACACGCTAGCGCGTGACGTCACGAATGGCAACAGCGCGATTGGCAGCAGCCGACCGAGAACCGTCGGCTGTTGCCGACGAGCAATTTTTGTTTCCCCGGTGTCGTCGGTTTTCGTTTTCCCGACTCTGGCGAAGCTCTTGGAGCACTGGCGAGAGCGTCAGGTGTGGCATCGAGGCCACCTTCCCCGAACCAGGGGTGCTATTTTGGGCTGCCGAAACTTCGCTTGCCGACGACAGCGCCCTAAAGCGCGGTCTGGCGAGCAGAGGAAACTGTTTTCTGTCCTGCAGTGGACATATAAGATGATGATGATGATGATGATGATGATGATGATGATGATGATGATGCCGCAAATCTGCACCGGCGAATTGACCGCTCAGGTTAGGGCACATTTATACGTCCCATGCAGACCTAGCAAAGCGGCTTGAGAATGTGGGAACGCATGCGTTCCTCGCCAGGCTCCCAGACTCGCGTTTTAGCTGGAGCGCACTGCAGCAAGCGTGGATACGGGCGAGAGTCTGTTATCGTTCAGGATCACTGCCGGACTGCATCAGCATTTTGTAATTGCACACTCAAGCAAACCCGCAGCGCCTCCTGGCAAGCGCTGACTCCGCAAGGTGAAATTCCGCCGCGTTCGCATATTGAACCAGTAATAACAAGTTACAATACAGCGAATCGGACAACATGACAGAGTTTGACAGCATCCAAATTAGCGCTCCCGGATACCGTCCAATTCCGCTACGTTGATGTCAAAGTTAGTCAACTGTTCTCCCCTGATTGACTTGCAAAACGGAAACATCGTAACTCCGTCCAGTCAGGGCGCCGAGACGCGCTAATCGGCGTAGAATAAAGACACTTATCCAGGGGCGGTCTCCGAATGACGTGAGTACCGTGACAAACGACTGGCATCAGGCAAAGGGAGTCATCGGGTACTTTCATAATGCTCTTCGCGCGTACAGCATATTTCATCTACGAGTTCCTGTGCTGCTCGAAAGGCTCTAAAACGACCCAGGGTGCACACGCTCCTTAGTTTACCGATGACGGCTTACAAACGGCATATTAGACGCATTTAAGTATCCCAGTAAAATAAGCCACGTAAATATTCTCAAGAAATCTTTCAGACTTTTTTTTCTTCTTTCTTTTTACCATGACCACTTTACTTAAACTTACCTACTTCTCGCCGTTTAGAAACCGAATATTCGGTATTCTATTCGATATTCGCAGGCCGTTTTCTGACGCACTTGTATTCGATTCCATTCGAGAATTGCACAGAGTGAACGCCCGTGATTGTTTTAAAGTTGTTGTTGAACGTAGCAATCAACAGAAAGAAAGCAGCATGTTAAGTTTGCAACTCTGTAACTCAGCAATTAAAAATAGACGACACTGCCGTTCTGTAAACGGCCTATTCCGACAACTAAGCGGAAGAAATCGATACGTTATCGAACACTTTGAAATATGGCACTAATTCGTCAGCTGGAAACTCTCGCTGACACTGTACCAGCCCTGCGACCATGTTATCGTTGATCACAGAACCTGTTTTCGGTGCAGAGCCACACATGCGCACACATCTTACTTCATTCGATTTTTTTTTTTTTTTTTTTAGATTTGGAAGTTCTCACATTTTGACACTTCTTGTGTGTGGGTAGAGAGGGGGTAAAGGTAAAAATTTCGCATCAGCTACATTCTGAAGCAATACCACGCACTGACCTGCAGTTGGAGCCAAGCGTATGCGGCCGCGCATCGTGTGGGCTACCTTACTGAACCATAACAGTTTCTCAAAGTAAGTGATAAGATTTTGAAACATATTTGTATGCAAATTTTTATAAAGGCAACTATACCATAATTTTATTAAAGCACTTCACACCTGGCTCATTCCTTTTATTTCATCATCATCATCAGCCTGGTTACGCCCACTGCAGGGCAAAGGCCTCTCCCATACTTCTCCAACAACCCCGGTCATGTACTAATTGTGGCCATGCCATGCCTGCAAACTTCTTAATCTCATCCGCCCACCTAACTTTCTGCCGCCCCCTGCTACGCTTCCCTTCCCTTGGGATCCAGTCCGTAACCCTTAATGACAATCGGTTATCTTCCCTCCTCATTACATGTCCTGCCCATGCCCATTTCTTTTTCTTGATTTCAACTAAGATGTCATTAACTCGCGTTTGTTCCCTCACCCAATCTGCTCTTTTCTTATCCCTTAACGTTACACCTATCATTCTTCTTTCCATAGCTCGTTGCGTCGTCCTCAATTTGAGTAGAACCCTTTCGTAAGCCTCCAGGTTTCCTTTTATTTAAACTGTGCTTATTGATTGAGTAACTTATAGAAAATTAAATATTTGCCTATAGTTACACACGCAAAAACGGCAGGATTATGCGACGCGCAGGCCCAACACACCCGTTCTCGACGGGAATGCGCCGGTACTCGCATAGCGTACTAGTACGTTTATTTCTTGCTTTCGATACCGATACTATCTCGACCGTGTGTGGTGGGTATTCACTGCAAGGATCACAAAACGACGACAAAGCCGGACATCGTGATGATGAAAAAAAGTAGAAAAGAATGTATTCACTCCAATGGTTGTGATTCTCCTCCGAGTGTCGAGCAGTTCTGATTAACACGTAGGCCAGGACGGCCTTAAATAACCCCTCGCGGTCTTGTGGTCGCCGACGCCTTCTTGGGGAGCCTGTGGAAGTATTAGTGCTTTCGTCAGGTTCTGCCGTCGACGAGCTCCTGCCCTTCGGATTTTCGTCTCTTCGCCCATCCCTTTAGTGTCAGCTCGGGGAATAAAAGGGGTGACGCTGTTTCGGAGAAGAGGGCAGTTACGTCGACATGGAGACGCCCCCTTGAGCGCATCTCACACCGAACAGGTCGATGTCCAGGCTTATCGCAACAGCCTCGTCTGGGACGAGGCAAATCGTGGGAATGTATACGCCGGTATGTCTCTCACACTTGGCACGCTTTTGATACGCTTTTGCAAAGGCAAACTGTGAACGTGTGCAGAATGAACTCGAAGAATTCTGTGCGTCATCCTAGTCGACACATGCAGGCCAAAGCGTGCGTGATAACTGCGTGTTGTTTCGTGACAAAGTCTAAATGCTGCAGGAGAGAGCCAATTAAAAGACAGCAGCTGAAAGTGATCGCAAACAGTGGTTTACAATAGATGCCAAGCGACATCTAAGAAGGAAAAAAGAATAAAGCTGTCACCCCATAAGAAAGAAAGAAAGAAAGAAAGAAAGAAAGAAAGAAAGAAAGAAAGAAAGAAAGAAAGATTAAAGGGGATCACTGCAACGTGACACTTCCTGTAGAAGCGGTACATATATCAGTACATAACATAACAATGCTGCTACTATAACTGCATATATCGCGAGCGAAACCGAACACTTTCATGAGATTTTTTTCTTCGTTTGTGACTTTCTTTCTTTATGAAGCTTTTCTGTAGGCCTAAAAAAAGTAGTCACGGCATGTATTCCACATCCATTTCTCAAGGCGGTTACGAATCGTGTAGATTTACATCAGCCGTTCTTCGTGTTCTCCCTCTCGGCTATCATCATCATGTATGTCATCAAGCAGAACTCGTCGGAATTGAAAACGCCTGATGTCTCTTTTCAGCGCGTGGCATTATAGTCTCTTTTTAGCATCTTTCTTTTTCAATGTTCTTTTTTGTTCTCTCTATCTCTTCAGAATACCTGGTGGTCTAACGTTTCCTCCTGTCGCGTGGTGCTGAAACAATATGTCAAACTACTTTAGGTTTTGAAGCAGTGCTTATACTCTTCTTCGTTTGCTCACAGTTTAGCTTTCGTTTTGTCTACTTGCCTCGATGAAAAGTTTTCAACCGTGTTATACACGGGAGCCTGTAAAGCTGCCTTCTCCGCATGCTGACGGCAAATCTCTAAGGGAGAGGAGGTCGAGAGATACAGCAGACCTGTAACAGAAAAACAAAGAAAGTACAGTTATCTTACCAGGAGTCAGACAACCTTAGTGCATCTTGGAACAGCGGGAAGAAATAAGAAAAAAAAAAAAAAGAAACATCCGCAGATCCCACGTTTATGGGGAAGACTACTCACAAGTGAATCTTTGATGTTTGGTGGGATGTCTTCGGTTCTCCTTCTCTGGTCCCATCCTGTTAACTTCGTTTCTTGCTCCACTCTCGGCTGCTTTTGAAATGCCGACTAGTTCTCTGTAGCTGACTTCTTCAATTTTTCGTTGCCGACTCAATCACTTCTTGCCTCTTGCTCAGCTTGTCTACCCTTTCACCAAGCCAGTGGAACGAGCACATTCTTGAGGACTGAACAAGAATGTTCACGCGCAGAGAGCCACGTGACCAAGTGCATATGCCCAGGGGCCCAATGAATCGCCTATTCGGATACATATTCAGTGGCATACGCCCACTTGCACGTATCCAGTGGCCGGAGTTGCCCATCCGGGCACATTCCGAGTGGCCCAATTAGTTGTTGCCTAATCGGCAAGACAGCCGCGGCCAGCACACGCAAGGCGGGCGAAGAAGTCTTCGCTTTAAAAATAACATAACCCCTGTGGGAGAGTCTCGCACAGTCACACGACCTAGTTAGCGAAGGGTATAAACCGTCGCGGTTGCCCATAGTGGCTATGGTGTTCGACTGCTATAGGCAGCAGGCCTCGCAGGATCGAATTCCGGCCACGGCGGTAGCATTTCGATGGGGGCGAAATGCGAAAACACCCGTGTACTTAGATTTAGGCGCACGTTAAAGAACCCCAGGTGGTCCAAATTTCCGGAGTGCCTAACTACGGCGTACCTCATTATCAGATAGTGGTTTTGGCACGTTAAACCCCACAATTTAATATTAATTTTAGCGAAGGATACAGTGCGCCAAGAAGTGCGGCCGGTCCCAGGAAAACCCAGTCAGGGTATGACTGGGCTTGTAACGTACCGCCCTGCTCTTCTTCTCCTTCCCATCGGTGGTTGAGGACTCAGTGGGCCACCCTCCCTCTTCACCTACAGTGCCGCCTCAGGTGGCGTTCGACGCCAACGTATCAGAGTCACCACTAGAAGTAATGTGTGAACGTACGGAGACTAACCACCTAAGTGGTTTTCTGGTGAAATCTAAAGCCATGCATTGAGAGCAATAGTTGTGACGAACTTTGGATCGTATTCAGCAAAACCACGCGGGCCCTTTAGGGGGGAAACGCTCTCAGCCAACGCTATAGTTGTCGATTTGTGTGCTGTCGTCATGACATCACCGTCAAGTCATCGTTGCGTGCTATCGTGTGTCGTCGTCATCAAACCACCTCCTGACACTCGCTGTCGACATACGGAGAAGTCAAACAAAACATCCACCACCAACGGGGATCGAGCCCCTGTTCCTGCAACAAGAGCAGTTGGAAGTTAAGCGCGGTGAGCGCTACGCTATCGCACTGCTTTTATTTTAATGATGATCATTCTTTGCCTCCTTTAGGCACTTCGTGTCTATAGCTATCTATCTGTAGCCTCTTACGCCGACTCAGTGTACAAGTTGTCCTCTATAATTTGGGTCACCAGGGCTCGTGCACGTTGTGCGGTCCTCCCTTTAAATAGATGTACAGCAGTATATCCATGACATGACAATAATGACGTGCGTTCATGACATGTATGCATGGCATGCATGACATGACATGAATAGCACTACTAGGGAGCCTACAGAGCTTGCTTGTAGGCTCCCTAGGCACAACGCGTCCCGAATAACACCCGGTAATGCTTTGCGAAACCCCGAACGACGATGGATGGCCAGCTACTTGTAAAATGGTTCGCATAAAATCGATTCCCTCAGTGGGTGGGATTCGCATAATTTTAATGCGTTAGCGTTCTTAGAGTACTTCATGCACTTTCCAGGGTGCTAACTGTCTGTCTGTTCGTATGTCTCTAACCATTTTCCCACCTAAATGGGTCACTGGGTAAGTCCATGATCGAATGGGTATCGCACCCGGCTGCTGTACTAAAGTTCGAATCCAACCATCCGATCAACTTAGGTGACCGAGTATGTGGCAGTGTGTACATATGTGTGCCGCTCTTCAAGGAACCGCTGTCGGGCCGACATGGATTGCTGTAGGTGCGGGACTGAGTAGGTGCCACGCTTTTCAATGAAACTCTTTGACGCCGACTTGGAGCACTGGACATGTGTGCCACCCGGTCTGTGCTGGTCTTCAAAGAATCTCTCTGATGCCAACTTTGGTCGCTGGTTATGGGCCAGTAAGTGTGTGCCGCTCTTCAATGAATGCATTTGACTACGACTTGTGCAACTAGGCATGTGTCACTGGGAATGTGCCGCTCTACAATGACGAAAAAGGATCCCTTAAATTTATCTGATGCCGAGTGGAAGCGAGTCTCCATTACAAAGGTTCCTGAAGGACCGCAACAGGACGCTTAAGCAGGCTACACCACAAATTCACTGGGTACGTGCCGCTCTACAATGACGAAAAAGGATCCCTTAAATTTATCTGATGCCGAGTGGAAGCGAGTCTCCATTACAAAGGTTCCTGAAGGACCGCAACAGGACGCTTAAGCAGGCTACACCACAAATTCACTGGGTACGTGCCGCTCTTCAATGAAGCTCTCGCCAACTTGGGTCACTGAGTACGTGTCACCGAGTGTGCGGCACGCCAGGAAAGAATCCTCAGCGTTCGCACGCACCAAGTTAGTATTGGCGGCGAGGAGTTAAGGAGTCGCCACCTGCCGGAAGCGCCTCCCTTGCGTAGTATGAGGGATCACGCGGCGCGCTCCCCGTAGGTTTCGCTTACGGCGCTCAATAAAAACACCACGCGGCAGCCCTCCTGGACATTTATGTAGGTATCTTCAAAACAAGGGAAGTTTTTGAGTGTCGATATAATAATCTTGGGCAAACTGAAAGCACAGAATCGTTTACAGACGCTATCTCTTTACCGAATACGTACAGTGAACGCCAATACGCGCGGTCGCCGCAATGGAGTCTCCTGAACCGGCTTCTTGCGTGAAAGGTAGCCAAACGCTGAGAGTAAACTATGTGATATATGTTCTTATAGAGAGTGGTCTGTATAACCTAATGGCGCATAACACAACGAAGCCTCAATGCGTGCAGCCATCGCACGGGTTCACGGCAACCGACTGCCAATCTGCATGCATGTCCGCGCACAATGTTTTGCTTTCGCTGTGAGCGCATTTTCGCACCGTGCCGTGAGCTTTAGGCCGCAGCATATGAGCATTTCCCAGTACACTGGCAACTATTGTTGCGTGGACGCTATCAGAACTGTGCAAAAATAATTTCGTTATAGAGACTTCGACGCCTACGGCGACTGTGATGTGCCGTTGCGACGATTCAATCTTTTTTTGTCTCCTAAATTCTTGGACATTTCAATATTATTTCTCAAGTTGCGTTGCACTGTATGTTTATCATTCTTCTCAACGTGCGATTTCCCTCTGCTTCTTTTTTGTAATCCAGTGCATTAATTCATTACACAAACATGACCATATGTCATGCCTTTCTTTAATATGCTTCTTACCGCTCCCTTTCCGTTCCAGAGAACTTGCCAGTATCTAGCATCAACAAGTTCATAGACCAAACCGTCCTGACATTAGCCGGGCAGCGGGCGCGGGCGAGCGTCTCAGTGCGCGTTTTCTTCTACTCACCGAACATCGCGCAGTCCCGGCGCCGTAGCATAAATCTTCCTCGCGTGTGTGCTTGGTGCATACGCGAGCTGTAGCCGATGGCTGTCTGCCGGTTCAAAGTTTCGCCAGCCAAGCTTCACGCAGCTCCTTGCCGTGCGGCTACGTGTGAATAAGGCTGACACCGGGCTCTGTTGCGTACGTCCGGCACTGCATGCGGCACCAAGCAGTAACCTACCATGCTGCACGCCTCCAAAGGCAGCCACTACCAGTGGCGTAGCCAGAAATTTCGTTCGGGGGGGGCTCACTTTGCAGCTCGGCCTCCCCTTATAGAATTAGTCGAGGAATCAATATATATATATATATATATATATATATATATATATATATATATATATATATATATATCTGTCATTCAACAACCTTGTTTACATTTTCGGACATATGCAACGACCAGGGGAAAATCTCAATGACGCTGTCCTTTGTTAGAATGTATTGCGCAGGAGCAGCTATCACCGGTTGTGTATTGCGAGTAATTGCTCGGAAATTATAGTCGCAACAGAGTGCACATATAAAAAGCAGGAGTTCTGCAAAATATACGAGGGCGAGTCAAATGAAAGTGAGACAATGCGGATATATGACACACGGGGTCAGTGGCGTAGCTAGGTCGTCTGGCACCCGGGGCCCATAGGTCTTCTGTCACACCCCTCCGCGGGTGTAGGTGGCGGAAAGAGGGGTGTCTTCAGACGCATATGACATCCCCCCCCCCCCTCACTGGCCCCTTGCACCCGGGGCTCACGGCCCCCCGGCCCCCCCTGTTGCTACGCCACTGCACGGGGTACTTTATTTAAAAGTAGTCACCATGAGTATTTAGACACTTGTCCTACTAACGAGTCGCGTTATTCCCGTCTCATAAAACTCCTTGGATTGCTGCCTCAAAAATATGTAAATGACTACACGTCATCTTCCGACACGAATCTGGTTCACTTGAGCAGTTTCTTCAAATTTTACCAAATGTGGAACACGCAAGGCAACAGGTCTGGGCTGCATGAGGGGTTGTTGCAGCGTTTCCCACTTGAACTTTGCCAGATTTGTATTAACCACATCAGCGACGTGGGAACGGGCAATGTCGTGAAGCAAGATGTTCCCAGTGCTCAATTTTCCACCTCGTTTGTTCTTGATTGCGACACGCAGCCGATACGGCCTTTCACGATATCTGAAACGATTTAGAGTCTTTCCAGGTTTAGAAAATTCGATGAGTAATGGCCCCTAACGATCTAAAAAGAAGTCAACACTTCTCCGGCAGAAATGACGGCCTTTGTTTTCCTTGGAAGTGGTGAATTCAAATGTTTCCACTGTAAGCTTTGCCGTAATGTTTCAGGCTAGTAGTAGCGGCACCATGAGTCATCCCCGGTCACAATTGCAGGCAAAAAGGCGTCACCCTCATCTGGGGTTCTTTGACGTGCACCTAAATCTAAGTACACGGGTGTTTTCGCATTTCGCCTCCATCGAAATGCAGCCGCCGTGACGGGGATTCGATCCTGCGACCTCGTGCTCAGCAGCCCAACACCATAGCCACTGAGCAACCACGGCCTTTTCAATTGTGTTGGGGGTGATTGCACGGTGGCTTTGGCCCGGCCATGAATCGTCTTTGTAGCTTTCATGTCCTTTGAACAGTTTGCTACAACGCTTCACAGTGGCCAATGAAACGCAATGTTCAACGCATACGGCAGCCATACGGCGAACAATTTCTTTTTGAGAAACATCTTCATTTATCAAAAACCTCACGACACCAAGCTGTTCAACTTTTGGAGTGTACATTATGTCACGCAACCATGTTCAACCCAGTGTATGAGAGCATTAAAGAACATTTAACCTCACCTCTGCATGTCACTTGTAAATGAGATGCGTATGTGCTACGCGCATGCCTCGAAAATAATGAACCGAACCATCATTGCGCGGGACGGGTTGTCTCACTTTCATTTGACTTGCCTTCGTACATTAGAAATGCGAAGATACAATGGAATATACAAATGTGAAGCTACAGCTTGATACAGGGCAACAAATTGTCACTGGAAACAAAGTTCACTGCGCATATACACAAAACCTCGAAACAAGATATTTAAATATACGTATACGTCTCCAATAAATCTACGTACCTAAGAAAAAGTCGCTATATATAATGCGTCAAACAAGGCAAATAAACAGGTTGCGCAACCACAGATTCACAGATCACAGCACCCCCCCCCCCCTCCTTCCACTCCCAAAGTGTATCGCGTGCGACGGAAGGCGGCGCGCTTCGTCCCCGCTTTTCTCCCTTGCGCACACAAGACTCATCGTCGGCTCCCCCCCTCCTCCTCCTCCCCCCCCCCTACGCTTTCATTCGCACATAGAGCATGCGGCGCGCGGTCACGATGTTATCGCCCTTGGCCTTTATTTATACGGAACATGAGGGCAACGGCAGGAATGCGCCTGGAGTCTTCATATAGCTGCTATTGCAATAATATAATAGTATCCGGCAACTGAAGCGTCCCGTGGCCCATTACTTTCCGCAAAAGAAGTAACAGAATCGAACTTTCACCACGCGACAATTCGCTGCGCCGCGACAATGTCTTTTTTTCTTTTGTGGGGCGGGGGGTGGCGAAATAGAATAACGCAAAGGAAAGCATGTTGGCTACAATCGAATGCCTACTTTGGGCACCTAGTGTGGCTACCGAAGGAATATCGAAGAAAACATGTGACGCTTGGTCCACAGAAAACCATACGCATACTGCTCGGTATCCTACACTGGCGAGACAAAATTTTCCGGAGAGGTTGCGCTCAAGCGGACGCGTTGCAATCCGTCGAGTCCCCGCAGTGCTGGCGGCGAGCGACAATGCATTGTTTCTTTTTCTCGTCTGCTAGCCAGAAAGCGTCCAAAACTCTGCCATGCGAAAATGCAGTCGGCCAGAGAAAAACGAACGCGCATCCAAGTGCACAGCGCGGTTGTCGATGCAGCACGAGAAAAACGCATGCGCTCTGGCTGGATCGGCAGCCCGCGGGTTACAAGAACAAAAGAAAAAAAAAGAGAAAGAGGCTCAATGTATCCTCGCGAATAAAAGTCTAGGTAGAAAAATAAATAAGAACTTAGTTACAATGGTGGATTTAGTGTCTTGACATGGATGCTTTGGCGCAGGTGGAAAAAAAAAATGTTCATATTCTTTTCTGTGACCTGACGGCACAAATGAACCACCACAACGCTTTGTCTCATTGGACCTCGCTGCGTGCTTTGTCAACTTGTGTGATAGTATGTTGATTTGGCTTGTCTCGTTGTATGGCCCGATGTGCGACTTTAGAAAAGTCGATGCACCTTTGTTGTCAAATGTTTAGGACAGCTTTAAACCCACAAAGTTTCGTAATTGAAGATCTAAAGCACGACTTTGGAAATGTCAATGCACCTTTCGCATCAAAATGTTATGAGAACTTTATACCCACAAAGTTTGAGACTTGAAATCCAAGCGCTCCGTAGATTCCGCGGCCTCCGCGAGATGCCGAGACGAGCCCGCTTGCCATCAAAGCGCCCTTGAAGTTTTGTGCTCGGTGGGGCTCCTTGCATTACGATATGTGACTCCCGAAGCATGGGCGTTGCCGCGAAATCCAGCCCGATTTGGCAATGTTCGCGCTAAAATGTCTTTTCGAGCGTGAATTAAGGTCATTCTAGACAAAATCGAGCATGATTTCCGGCGCCGGGAGTTTTTTTGGTCGGCGGCGCATGACAGCACGAAAGAATTTCGGGGGGGGGGGGCTGAAGCACCCCCCCCCCCGGCTACGCGCCTGGCCACTACCTATTATAGTAGTTTCAGATGTTGTCAAACAGACACCCAAGGCGGTAAAGCCGCACCATTTAATCAGAACCGCGGCGCAGGTGTGACTTTAAACTTTCGTTTTCGGCTCGCTTCGGCGCTTCCGAAGCAGCCGACGCGGCTGCTGTGTCCACGTGACCCCTCATGCCACGTCATGCCGACGGTGGCGCCAGCTTTTTCAGTGGTGGAGCTCGAGGCCAATATAATCTCATACAAACACCTGTGCGCCACGCTTCTCGTCTCGGAGGTTACGCATGGAGTTCGCGGCAACGCCACTAGATGACGCAGCATGTCCAGAACGAAGCGCGAGAGAGGAGCCCAGTTGCCGCATGACGCGTTTCTCAGCGTTCGCACAGGCTTCGCGGTCACGCCCCTACATGACACTGAGTGTTCTTAGGGAAGGACGAAAGAGAAGTGCCGTCCGGCAGTACACGCATCATACACAACTCGCTGCGACGGTGACAATACGTTGTATAGCTATACTAGCCCCGTTTACATGAATGCGACAGTGGCGCATCGCATTTCCAACCGCATTTGGGAAAGGCGATGCGACGCCGTTTACATGCAGCGCATTAATTCTCGCGAGAACGTAGCGCCACGTGGTGTCGTATAAGGGAAGTGCAGCCGACTTCCGGTGTAACTGGTTTCCGGTAGTGCGTTGGTAGCTGAGTGCCGAGAAATAGTTTCGCGTAGAGCACGCTGGTGGCGAGCGAAGTTGCCCTGGGGGACGCCATTTTGCTTCTGCTTTGGGCGTTGCTGTCTCGCAGCTTCACCAGCGCGGCAGTCCCGCAGCTAATTCTTTCGCGTAATTCCTAATGCGACGATCGGGCGTTTACATGCTCCGCGAGAGTCGACTCGCGCCCGTAAATCTACCACCTGACGCATTAATGCGATGCGCGTTCCTAGCGCATTACCGCTGCTTACATGAATGCGATGCGCTAGAAAAGCGATACGATGCGACACTGTCGCATTCAATGCTACACGCATTACCGTCGACAGTCATTATGATATGGGTTCTGCTAGTTTTTTTTTTTTTTTTTTTGCGCGCGCAAGCGTAGTTGCCCTTTCTGTCAAATCGGCGAGAATACGTGGAGGTGGAGAAGAGAATCACCGGGTTTTCGTCCTTTCCGTTTGCGCTTCGACGCCGCGGTGTTGTTCGCAGCGTCGTCCATGCGCTTGCGCGTAACCTGCGTTCAACGTCACTGTAAGTTTTTTTTTTCTTCTCTAGAATGTCGCAGCATCTATGAAAAATAGTTCAGAGGAAAGAACGAAAGTAGGCTTTGTGTAAGTATGCTTAAGCGTAAACGCTTCACGCATACAGGGTCGCGCTTATCTAAAGCAAGAAAAAAAGAATGCAGAAACTCCACCGAAGTTGTCTAAGTATGCGGAAGCATACTCACAAATTTCAGTTGGCCCAACCCTACTATAAGCTTCCCCATGCATTTTCTAAGGATTCCTGTGTATTTGTATGGGTATTCTCTTGTCATTCTTATGTGGGAGGGGAGGAAGGGATGGGTGGTTTAAATTCTTCCTTATAAAGCTGCCAATCACGTTCACTTACGCAATATAAGAATTAAATGCATTCAATGTTCGCAAACTACACATTTTTGTAAAGATACAAGCCATTACGCTTTTCGAGTGACGGCGCTCGGCCAAATATATTTGCTTACGCATTAATAAACGTACTAAGCGAGTACCGGTACTTTCATGGCGACAACGGGCGTGTTTAACCTGTGTATCGTGTAAACGTGCCGTTTTTTTGTGAAATTCTAGGTAAATATCTGATTTTCTATATAGGTTATTCAACCGATGAGCCCAGCTTGGATAAAAGGAATGAGCCAGGAATGAAGTTCTTCAAGAAAATTGTTGGTATAGTTACCTTTGTAAAATTTGAATACAAGAATGTTTCAATATCCTATCACTTATTTTGAGAAACTGTTATGGTTCAGTAAGGTAGCAAACAAGATGCGCGGCCGCTTTCGCTTGGTTTCAACTGCAGCACTGAAGGAGCTTGGTGGAGTAGATATTTAGGCTGAGGGAACTGAATGCGATGCGAAATTTTTGTTTGATGCGGAATTTTCGCTTTTGCCCCTCTCTCCCCACGCACAAGAAGTGCCGAAATGTGAGAACTTTCAAATCTAAAAGGATGAAATGGAGTAAGGTAGGAGGAAGCACGATGAGCTGCGGGCTTATTCGGCTCCATCTGCAACCGGTGATGAAGTGCCGAGAAGCGAACAAGCTGCGGTACCTGAAGGGGCTTGAGCGGTACCGACTGCGCGTGACGCCGCATCAACCAGCGTCGGCAACTGGCAAAAGAAGAGCATGCAGCTCGAGCAATCGCAACGCGCCATGTTCGCCGGCCTCCCAAGCAGCGAAGGACACTTCATGCTGTGGCCGATAACGCCTCCACTTCGGCGGCTACCATCAGTCCTGCTCGCACCGAAATTTTAAACACGGCTAAAACACCTGGCCCTGCGATTTCTGCGCTCGGTACGCCAACGGAATATGCGGTAGCCTCGTCCGCCCCAGTTGCGTCGCTTACAGCGCCACATCCGATTTGTGGCTCTTCTGCAAAAGCCACTGCGCCGTTGCATCTGAATGACACCCCGGCTGCCCAAGTTGGCGGCGGCGGCGACATCGATCCCGCAGCCCAACCGTTACCACCATCATCATCATCTGAAAATGGCAGCAGCCTCGGAGTTGATAGTAGCGTTGGGCTCTCACCAAGCCTGTAATGGACTTGGCGTAGAAATGGCGTGCCCACGCGTCAGCCTCTGGCTTGGAGGGCACCCCGGATCGCCGCGTCGAGTTACAACGGCCAAAGGAACCTCGGCCTTCTTCAAGAGGGTCGAAGAGGTGACGTGTGTACTGCATGTCCCCTGGACTTGCTTCCGGAATGCCGACTTTAACAACACGACCAGGTCAGTTCGGTGACACTTTTAATTAAATATAGCTGACACTGGAATATTCTTTCATTAAACGGACAGGGGTTCCGAAGTCCTATAAAACAAGCCGAAATTACCAGCGTGGCCCGTGCTAAAAATTGCGACATTCTGTGTTTGCAAGAAACACATTTTTTTCACCGTTGGACATGTTCCTGCTTTCAAACGCACTTTCAACCTAGATTGTTTTTTTCCCTTTCGCGACATCACGCTCTAGTGGAGTCAGCATTAATATATTCAGTAGAGTTTTACTGCGAAATCGCCATGCCTTTTATGATTGGACAGGGCGGATATCGGCATTTGATTGTGTGCTATCCTCATTTAGGTTACGCATTTTGTGCATCCATGGAGCCGCGCAAGCCACTAAGTCCAATGATATTTTTTTCGTGACCTGGACGAGTATTTCCTGGACGGTCGTCACGTGGTGCTTGTTGGGGATTTTAATTGCGTCTTAGACACGCGAGCAGATGTGCAAGGCCCGGGCTGGGGTCGCCCTGATTGGAACGCACGGGAGTTGCGTCGCATCGTCCAGCATTTTTCGTTGCTGGATACATATCGACTTTTTCATGGTTCTTTATTTGTCTGGACCTGGCGACGCGGCGTGTCGTCAAGCATGTTAGACCGTGCCTATGTGCCAAGCAGTTTATAGCTCAGTATGTCTCGCAATCTGATGGGATAGCTTTGCCTTCATCTCCTGTTTATACTTCCTTTCAAAGACCGGTTATGCTTGAAGTTGGCTTCCCCGCTTCTTCAGAACCAAAACCTTGGCGCCTCGACATCCGCGTCCTGCATGACGCGCACTAGAGTTCATTTTGTCAAGACTCTTGCGCGCCTCTCTTTCTAGATGCGACCCAAAATCACGGGGCGCGCTCAAGGTGCAATGGCCTCGGCACTGTTCAGTTGAACGTCGTGCACTCAGACGACGTATGTCAGAAGAACTGGCGGATACTGCCACGAAGCTCCGTGTTGCACTTGGGGTCAATCAACTGACTTCGCCGATGCGGTCATGGCAGGGTGAGCTACGGAGGTGTTTCCAACGCCTCATCGCAGCGTCGTCTTTGTCAGCTGCTGCTTGGCGATGCAGACGCAGTCCGTGTGCACACCCTGAAGTTCTGCGCTTTGCAAGACACTCGCTTTTTAAACAGCCGAATGCCTTCGGTTCTGCAGCCTCACAAGCACTTCCTGTTATGTCTCCGCCCGCGCGTGATTATTCGCTCTTTGTATCGCATTTTGAGCACATGGCGCGTACGGATATGCGAATGGATCATGGTAACGTCGAAATGCTTAGTGAGCTGCCTCAGGTTCCGCCGGAGGTCGCTGAACGTCTTTGTGCGCTACCGTCAGCTGACTATGTGAAAGCAGCATTACCTTCAATGCAGCGTGGTTCGGCCGCCGAGCCGGACGGGTTAACCGTAGAGTTTCATCTAACATTCTGGGAAGATATTGGTGCCACTTTCGTGTCTGTTATTAGCCGCTGCTATGAAAACTTTGAATTCCTGTCTAGGTTCCGCGACGGTCGCATTGTGCTGATACCTAAGCACAATACATCATCAGTTCGTCCAGAGGAATGGAGGCCAGTCACGCTTCTCAACGTTGGATACAAAACCTTCACAGCTGTTGTCGCCCGACGCGTGGGAAGCCTGATGCCTTCCTTTATAGGACGCCATCAGGCATGCTCAGTCCCTGGCAGAGAGATACACAGTCTCTCGTTTGTTACGCGTGACATAATGACATACGCGCTGACCAGGTCAGCACGTGGTCTCTTATTTTCACTTAAGAAAAGGCATTCGGTCGCCTTGAACTTAGGTACATATTCAATGCACTGACCTCGTTCGGCTTTTCATCAAATTTTGTTGAACTTATTGGGACTACCTATTCAAACATCCGAAGTACATTGTTTCTTGATGGTTGTGAAAGTGCACCATTTCCCGTTACTCGTGGTGTTCGTCAAGGGTGCCCTCTATCCCCAGTACTCTTTGTGCTCAGCCTTGAGCCATTTCTGTGCTTGGTACTGAGAGACCCTTACGTGTGCGGTCTCCCACTGCTTGGTAGCTGTGTTGTGAAGGTGACAGCCTTCCCCGATGACATCACATTGTATCTCAGGAGTCAAGGTAGCTTATCCCGTAGCCATCGAATTTTCACTGAGTAGGGAAATATTTCAGGTGCTGCGCTAAATTTTTCAAAGTGTCGTTATTTGTTCATTGGTTCACCGCAGACACGCCTAAGTACCCTTTTCCATCTTCAAAAGCGCGATTCTCTTCCTATTATAGGCCTTAATTACAGCTATGATGGCATATCAGACTCTGTGTGGCTCTCAATTCTTGAAGATGTAAGGCGAAATATTCAAGATGTTCAAGGGTATGATTTATCCCCATCAGAAAGAAGGTATACTTAGCGTAACCTGTACTTTGCGGCCGAGTGTGGTACGTTTGTCACGTGGTACAGCCACCATTACGGGTTATTAGGTTCTTGCCGTCCCTTCTAGGTTCCTTCTTCTGGTGGGGCAGTACAGAACCTGTCTGTCGCGCGGCGATTGGGCAACCACGCTCTCGCAGTGCATGGTTCGGGTTCCCATCCGTGTCTGTCCGCTGCCGGCTGCTTACTCTGCGATTTCTGCTCCGCCTGTAACGGCGTGATCAGTGTCATGTGCGTGAACTCGCCTGCTATTTCCTTGGTACAAAAATTCGTTACATGTTACCGGGCGTGCACTTAAATCGCGGACCACAACTGTTAAACGCATCTGCATTTTACTCTACGGCTGTGGCGTTTCATCGCCACATACAACAGGTATGTCTTATGTAGACGCTTTCGAAAACCGTGTTGTAGATACCATGTCAGCCTTACTGCTTCCTCTAGTTCCCCCAGCGCGCCGCGCACGTTCCAAAAATGTGTCGTGGGATGCGATAGCGGCGTCATTTCTGCCGGGCCACCTACTCGGCAAGTGCTTCAAACTCGTACAGGCTATAGAGCGGTGGGGCGTAGTCCCATCTTCGCTGTGTCCCGAAAAGCCCCCTTCAAGAATCCAATAAACATGTGCTGCTGCAATGCGTCGTTGCCAGGGTAATTTAAAGGGCCGTGCATACTGGTTTCCGTGGCCTTGGAATTAACCGCTTTATTACATGTGGTCGCTGCTCACGCGGCCGCATTACGTGACCTTTAATGGCCGCGGGGGCTTTTGTCTATGGGGTAACCGGTGCGAGGCAGTTGCTGTGGGTCATCGTCGCCGCACTCTGTTTCCAATTCTGGAGAGGCTCTACTCAGAGCTACTGCTGTTTCTGTCCGAGGAGTTGTTCTTCCTCGGAGAAGAAGAGTTCCTTCGAGAGTGGTCGTGCCGTTTCGTGTCGGTGGATGATGGACGCGTACGGCTTGATTTTCGACCGGCCTGGTTCTTGTAGCCAGGCCATCAGAGGTGTTCACTGAATGTGCACAGAATGTAGGTGCCTGTGACTTCTGTGTTTGCGTGATCGTGTATACCTGATCATATTTGCATGTACCCATCTCACAGCAACACTTCAAAATTGTGTAAAGTGTATCGGTCACATCATCATTGTACATAACCACACTGTACATATGGAGCATCATTTTATATATGCGACAATTACTTTGTGTGTAACTGTGCTTTTCCGTGGGTCTGTGTCGTCATATGTTAGTGAGTGAGTAATCGGACACTATACTTTGAAAACGAGCCGTGTGCACAGCGCTTCGTTTTCTGTATATGTTATCGGCCTGGTGGAATTGTGCCGTGATTGTGACTCAGGGTTCCGTATCGTCTCTCGAAATAAACTTTTTCAAAACGCGTTGTATATAGCCTCACTACACGCTGCAGGAACCGAATTAACAGACTTAGATGGGCTAGCTGGTTGCTGTCTCGATGGAACATGGTGATAACGGCGCGTAACGGGACACACAAAGAATGCACGCAGGACAGACGGCGAACTTCAACTGAGCTTTACTGCGGAAAGAAATTACACGAGCAGCAGTTGCTGCGCAAGAACAATAGAAGCAGCATCGCCACAGCGCACTTTGTCAGCACAAAGCATACCATCATGTCCCAGTTCACTACTCAAAGTCCTGATCTGCGCAAGATTAAAGACACAATTTTAACCACGGTGTAACGCCTTCTACGCTCTTCATATACGCGAACTTCAATACTTGTTGTGGAAATATATTTCTTTTCTTGATAAATTAAGCGACGCAGTGATATTTCATCCTTCCCCTTCTTTTTTTTTATATACAAAATGCTCCAAACAATTCCCTCTCTTTTTGAGCCTTGAAACTTCCGAGTATACAAGTGTCTTTGAACACTGGAGCACGCAGGCACCTTTTGCAATGGTCAGCCATGTGACCCCCCGCTAGGAAAGCCTGCACATTTGCTTGATGGTCCCTCAGACGGTCATTAACACAACGACCATGCAGTCCGGCCGACGTAACATTTGCCACAAGAGAGCGGAATGCGGTATACCACCTTATTTTGGCAGCTTACAAGGGGCGCAACATGCCTTTTTGCGCACTTTTGCGAAGTGCTAAAACAAAAGAACAAAAAAATATGGATCTGGTTATACAAGGCAAGAAACTTAACAGATAAAACATTGCTTACACCTATGTTAAAATAAAGGGAACAAACAAAACACTATTAAAAATGCACAAATTAAGGCAACAGCAACATTTTTCTCACTTGGGATTGGTTAAAGAAAAAAAAAACATGACATTTAATTCCTTGTAAACACTTGTTGCCTGGAAGGAGGAGGAGGAAAGAAACTGAGACGGCAGGGATGTTAACCAGCAATTCGTCCGGCTGGCTTCGTAACTCGCTAATTTAGGAAGGGGGATCCATTCACTGATTGCCAAGTGAAAAAGCGAAAACCAGATAACATCAGTTGACAGAAAAATGACGCATGAATCAACTGCGAATCTGTGCTCAGAATGAGGAGACATTATTCTTGCTGGTTTTACTAAATCGGCAGTGTAACTAGTAGGCTTGTTTTATAGGTTATGAAAATAAGTAAGTCGAAATATTCTCAGTCTGATTTCGAATGGTCCAATCCAACGGTCCAGTTTTATTTTGGTTACGCTTGAATCAGGTGAGTAAGCCTGTGCAATAAATCGAGTGGCTTTATGGTATCTCACAGTAGAATTATGCGTAAAGTCTGGTCTCTTTGTTGGCAAAGGACTTGAAGTTAAGCGTAAGTACTATTGATGAATATTGTGTATTAAAGTTCAGTGATTTAGTACCTCTGCTTACTGTTCCTGTGCTTGAAAACGATGGTGGAGTTCGAAGGCCTTCTCAGTATGTTCTGATGTTAAAACAAAAGGCATTCTAATTCATTGTAAATCATTGTAAATCACTGTTTGTTGTCAGCTTCAGTTATCTTCTAAGTGTCTCTCTTCTGCAGTATTTTAGCTTTGTCACGAAACAACACCCATTTATAACTCACTGTTTGGTCTGCATGAGTCAACTAGGCTGACCTATAGCATTTTTTCGATTTAATTCTGCCCACATTCAGAGTTTATCTTTTGCAAAAGCGTATACCTCATTTCTACGGTGCGGTTGCTTCGGGCTCGTTGTTTTGGGGAGACCGTGAATCGCGTGGTGGTCGCTCATGTATCTTCTCGACTGTTTACTGCTTCGTCCTTCTTTTGTAACTGTACGCATGCGCATAACTGTACGCATGCGCATAGTGTGTAGAGAGCGTATTGCAATGTTACTGCAGATGCAGTCGCACGTCTCGCAATAATTTTGTTAAAGCGGACAGGCTTCTTCTGCTGTCTCGTCCTGCGTTTTCGTGGTCGGTGTTCCGACGATGGACTTTCACCGCAGTGAGGGTGACAACGCAAAAAGGTGCATCCGCTCGCACGCAACGGAATATTCAAAGCGTTCTGCGTTCTGCTTCGAACGCCACCTGTCGTAGCTCTTTGAGACGCACGCGCTATCCGCCTACATACGATGGCGCTGCACGTCTGCTGCTACGCTCATGGCGACAAATAAACGCCGCTAAAGAGCATCATTCCTTTAATGAAGTGATTAGCTTCCCTGAAGCGTTCGGCTAAGTTCGCATAAGGGGCCTCGCGTATCTACAGCAAAAAAATGAACGTACTCTAAGCGTTTACCGGCGCGTTCCTGACTAGAAAGGGCGTGTTGATGCTAGGCGTCGTATAACGATGCCGTTTTCGTGCGTGTAATTATAGGCAAATATCTGCTTTTGTATACGTAATTGAAGCATTGGGCGCAGCTTGGATAAAAGAAATGAGCTGGGAATGAAGTCCTTGAAAAAGCTTATGGCATAGTTAATTCTCGAAAATTTGAATACAAATATAGAGAAGCTTTGAAGGTTCGCTTAGCTATCAGGTACGATGCGTTGCCGGAGCCTACTGGGCTTTACGATAGTCTTTGACTTTGTGAGCGTACCTACGGGTGAATAAATTTGCTTGGCAACCGTTGACGTACTGTGAAACACTGCACCCACGCAGGAAATAAAATTTTATAGCGAAGCAGATTAGGGCTACTTTCCCCAGGACCTGATATTCCTGTGCTTACACAAGAATATCATCATCAGGACAGGCTCCAGCGTCTTCCACAGCTGGCGCTACCTCGCGAACGCGCCCGTGTCAGTGCTCTTGCATTCGTAGTCGTCATTAATTAATTAGTTAAGAAACCCTAAGACGTAACCAATCTTTCAGCGAAGCTGTTAAGGGCTGGCTCCCCCCCCCTCCCCGATCGTGTCCGTGTGTAGACACAAAACTCCCCATACGTGGGCCGATCCCGAAGTTAGTGCAATGCCGGGCCGACCCGCGACGGAAGTGAAGCAGGCATTAAAGTGCAACTCCGGCGATGTTTTGACCATACAAATTTGATGGAATATTTGGGTTCCCGAGATCATCCTTTCACGGGTCTGATGGTATACAGAATTGTCACGTAAATTCGAAAATAATTTTACATAAGCAAAAACGAAACCGAAACCTGACCAAGCGGCCGAGCGAACCTCTTCGTGTGACGTCATGACTTTGCCCAACGGGAAAGGCGCGCAAGGCATGCCGTTCTCGCCCACTGGCAGCGAAGAGCAGACGCTCGGCTGAATCGTGACCGCGCCGGACTTCCTATTGACAATGTCAGCTGCGCCAGCTCTTCGGATCTTTCTAATACTGGCGGTTGTGATTCTGACAAATTCAACAACCACGAATCGCCGTTCGCATTCAACGAGAGCTATAGCGCCCTTGCGCTGCATATCGTGCTGCGACGCGAATACCAAGGGTAGCCTTTATAGGTGCCCCTTACTATTTTAGGTATTTTACTACTTCTCATGGAAGGGCTTCGCATGCTCACTATAAGACGTAGAGCGCGACTGTCCGCATTTTATATGCAGCAAAAACGCCGCTGACAGTCCAAAGCACCGAACGGTGCATTTGTTTACATCGGCAGGTACAGCGACTACTCGTTCGCTTGATATATAATGCTAAACTCTCATCGGTAGCGTCAATTACTGCCAGAACATCTCAAAACAGGCAGATTTCGTACATGTAAGGACCGTTGCACCACTCCGAATCGCGCTGATATGAGCGACCACACACCTTCGAAAACGGCGAGCGGGGGACCGTCGTACAGGGGTGTTGTTATGCTGCCTGATCATCGTCCTCTGTACTCTCTTCATGCACACAATGTGTTCCGTAAAGCGAACATAGATGAGGACTTTTCGCGTATGATCGTTCATTTAGAGAACGCGTAGTTTTCTCGAGGAAATTCCGATGCCAGTATAGACACCGTTGGCAGCTTAGTGAGGCGGTTGTTTACGTTGCTGTATCGAGGGGCCAGCGCTTGCTGCCCATTCGGGATACGAGGCAAGCTGTGCACCCCAGAAGCTAAATAATGAGCGAGCATGACAGTAGGTAAAAATACACCCATGTTCGTAGTCGCATTTAGCTAATGTGCCGTCGGCGGGCAGCTTTCCGGCGTAAACGGCAACGTCCACACTGCTTCGTGTCGTCGCTTCTCGCTTTTTGTGTATGTGCGCAGTACGAAATGAGGAATGGTGCATTTCAAATCCGCATGGTCAAAACTGAACTGCAGATGGTGTTTTCTTAATCCTTATGGCGTCAGTCGCTCAAATCCGCCAGCAGCAGACGCATGAACTGCGGGACTGTGACATGTAGGCTTAACCTTGGCTGAACGCGATCGGTATCAGCTCAAAGTGTGTGTGCGGATGGCGAGGGCTGACGTCCGTGCAGCCAATAGCGCAGCACCACTTGCCTGCCATCTCTCTCTCGCACGCGTCTGCAGGGAACGCACCTTCTCGCGACAGCAACTTCTCGCGGTCCCAGGTAGCCACTGTAATGACCCCAATCCAACGAATGCCCGGGAGATTCTCGCTCATCAGCGTGCAACCAGAAAAAAGTACCCTCCCCCTCACCCACAACTCAGTGGAGAGGAAGCCGCCAGCTGGCGCAAAATTCAGACTGGGCTATTCCCCCACCTTAAATTACAGAATGCCATGTTCCCCACTCGCTACAGGCCCGACTGCCCGTGGTGCGGAGGCATACCAACACTACAACACATTACTCGGGATTGTGAATCACACCCGTTTGATAAAACACACCACACAATGGAGCAATGGGAGGTACAGCTAACCAGCTCAGACCTGGCGGGACAACGGTCCTTCATAAGACAGGTCAAGCTGGCGGTCGAGGCCAGCGGGGCCTTGGACTAAAGGGTCTCCGACCACTGCACGTAAATCGTTTGTCAAAGAAAGTTTCTCTCTCTCTCTCTCTCTCTCTCTCTCTCTCTCTCTCTCTCACGCCATGCGCCAGCTCACAATTGTCGACTCCTCGACGCTCTCGTCGCTGTCGTCTGCAAGATGCCGCCGTGCTCTGCATGAAACACTCCTGAACCCGTACGCAATGTGGCCCCTAACTGAGGAGGAGACAACGTAGGGCATTCGAGACAAGTAATTCGATTCATTTGTAAAAAAAAAAAAAAAAAAATCTATGCAATTCTGAAACCTGCTTTTTTGAGGGCGCGACGGAGGAACGTTCAGAGGAACGTACTCGGGGAATTTCGTCGACATCCGCTGACATCGAAAAATCGCCGGAGTTGCCCCCTTTTAGCACTCCCCGTGAACGTGGGCCAATCCCGAAGATAGTGCAATGCCGGGAACGCCCGCAGTGGAGTTGCAGTTCGCCATTAAGGGACCGACATACACAGCTTCGCTGGTCATCCTTCACAGAGTGAAAGGGCACTGAGTTTTTTTATTTAAAGCTGGGTATACGTCATTACAAAAATAAAGTGCCAAAATAGGATAACATTCAAATGTAAATGAAAAAAAAAGAGTATAGAATGCAGCACAAAGAATGCGAATACGTGGCTCTGCCCCGAAAGCAGACGTCACAGTTCTGTAATCAACGTCTGTAACAGCATCTAAAGTGGTCAATATTGCAGAACACGCGGGACAGGTGCAATGTCGGCGAGAGTTTCCAGCGGACAAATTAGTGCCACATTTCAGAGTGTTCGATAACGTATCGATTTCGTCCGCTTAGGTCTCTGAATCGGTACAGTCCACAGAACGGCGATGTTGCCTTTTTTTCATTGCTGAGTTACTGAGCTGCAAAGGTAATGTGCGGCTTTCTTTCTTTTATTTGCTATTTTCAACAACTATTTCAAAAAAAGTCAGGGGGTGCTCACTTCGTGAAATTGCCGAATCGAATGGAATAGAACTGCGCCAGAAAAACGGCCTGCGAATATGAAATCGAATATCGTATATTGGGGTTTTAACGCCGACAAATATTAAGTTTAAGTAAAAGATCATGGCAAAAAGAAAAAAAAAAGAAAAGGAAGAAATATTTCGTGAGAATAATTACGTGGCTAATTTACTGGCATACTTAAATGCATCTAATATGCCGTTTGTAAATGGACATAGGTAAACTAAGGGGCGTGTAAATGAAAAAAAAAACAACTTCTTTAAGTTATTACGTGCGCGGTAGTGATGACAGTGATTAAAATAAAATAATAATAGAAAGGGGGGGGGGTGACAGCACCGCTACTGAAACCCGTAGTGCTGAGTTCGTCACATCAATACAAGTGTTAAGGAAAACACACAAAATTTTTGGGCTATACTTACCAAAATATTGATGTGATTTTGAGGCACGCCACAGTGGGAGGACTCCGGAATTAATTTTTACCGCCCGTGTGGCATTTATTGAAAATCTAGAAGTCACAGCGCCTTATAGCAACCTCGATTGAACGCGACTGTCTGAAAAGCCGCCGGCGACGCTGTGATGTCATGCCGTGAGGATAATTGCCTATGCGCATAAGCCAAGATAGCTTATGTTACTTTAGGTTACGCTAGGTTACGTTAGGTTAGGTTAGCGTAAAAGGCGTTAGGTCGCGTGGCGTACTGTTACAGCGGTTGCAAAGGGTGTCGAGCGTGAGAGTACACCGCCTTCTACTTTATACGAGAGATCAGGATTGATCAGCGAGATCAGGAGTGAGTGAGCTCACTCACTTTGCGAGTCTAGTCTGAGCGGACCGTTGCCCTTGCTACAGTGCACATAGCCAGTCGGGCACGCGGCTACGTTGGCCTGTCTCGGCGACTGGCCGCTGATGAGCATTTTACGTTCGAGTGGCCTGTTAGAGATACTCTCTGGCGTTCTCTCCCCTCCCCCCTTCTTACAGCGAAGCTGTATAGCTCTATCTGGCAATGGGTCTGTCGTGTCAGGAGACAAAAAATCGGGAGGGTGAGCGCCGCTGGGTCTTTTGCAGCACCTGCAGATGGCGCTCGGCTCCGCGCCACCGCGGCAGCGGCGGCGCCAGCCGTGGGGGCGAAAGAAAAGAAAAGAACCGGAAAGCTCGTCCTTGCGCGTAGCGTTCGCCACAAGCGTTTCCCGGTAAAGATTACAGCTGCATAAGCTGCAGTTGCCGGGAAGCCGGGAAGTAAGGGTGTACGACATACACTGCTGTTTTGCCGCTGTTGCCGCTGCCTGCAGGGCCCCAGGCTTTGTCAAGCTGCTCAATGGGCAGTTTTCTCTCTGGGGTCCATTAAACGAAAACTTTCTGATTTCTGATTTCGGAATCTTTTCATTTCATTTCGTTTCATTTTATAAGCCTCAAGCCGGTACGCATTACAGAGGGGAGCGGTACATAACATATTGAGAGAAATTAACAAACAATCAAGACTAATGAAACAAACGGCAACAGACAGCCAACTACAAGAGAAAAATAGAGAGCCAACTACATGTTAAAGTAGAAGCAAATTATAAAGAGAATAAACGGTGATAAGCAACGATGCACACAGTAGCTCAAACAACAATCACAAGCGGAGCAACATATACAGAACACAACGCACTGAAAACCTGATAACTGTCTGCAAAAAAAAAAAAGGAAAGAAAAGTCAGGGATCAGCATCAAGATATTGCATGAGAGATGAACGAAATGACTCATGATAACTGGTATTGATACTACGTCGGGCGGATGGCGATCCCACTCTGTCAATGTACGAGGTAGAAAAGAATGAAAAAGGGCATTGGTTTTAGAAATTATGACGTTTACTTTTTAACGATGGTCGATGCGGGGTGAGTGGTAAAATGGTTGCGAAATAAAGGCATGCTTCAATTCGTCATGATGTTAAATTTTGTGAAATAGGCTAAGGCGAGATACTTACCTACGAAGCTCCAGAGACGGCAATGATAGCGTTAGTTTTGTTGAACTTATGCTGCTAGTACGGTTGTAATTGGAAAGAACGAAACGCGCCGAATTATTCTGGACCATCTAGAGTGAGGATGTTATGTTCGTGAAAACGGGGTCCCAAATTGCAGAGGCGTGTTCTAATATTGAACGTACTAATGTCTTGTACATAGTCAGTACAGCAGAAACAGGTGCTGTAGAAAAATTTCGCCGCAGGTAACCAAGCATACGATAACTGCTGTTAATTACATAATCGATATGATGTTTCCAGTTATATGGGCACCTAAGTATCTGTAAAAGGTAAGGGGATCTAAAGGAATACTATTTAATTCATAGCAAGCAGGAGTAGTGAGATTAGTGCGCCATGCTCGCATAACTTTACACTTTTTAATATTTCAATCAATGGCCCATGTATTGCACCATTTAACTATACTATTTAGGTTAATTTGTAAAGCAGAAATGTCGTTAGGGTCTGCTATTTTGCGGTAAAAAACGCAGTCGTCGGCGAATAAGTGGATAGGAGAAGTCACGCAGTTAGGAAGTTCATTAACATAAACTAAGAAGAGAAGAGGGCCCAAGACGGACCCCTGTGGCACACCTAACGCGACAGATGTTAACGATAAATTGTTATTGTTAACGAACACGTACTGCGACCGCCCTTTGAGAAAAAAAACCCAATTATATCCAGCTGAGAAGGTTTACGTCAATATTGAGGCACCTGAGTTTAAGAAGAAGAAGGCAATGATTAATTTTGTCAAATGCTTTAGAGAAATCTAGGGAGGTGCGACTGGCTAAAGAACGATTGTCGATAAGAGTTAGCATGGAATGAGTAAAAACTCAGCAACTGAGCCTCGCAAGAGTACGACTTGTGCTGTACCGAATAAAAAAAAAGTCCGAATCAAGGAAGCTAGCAAGGTGTGAGTAGATTTTGCAAGATGCGCCGGTAAGAGAAATGGGGCGATAATTAAGAGGTGATTGCTTAATACCTGACTTAAGAAGTAAAATCTCCGGTGCCTGCTTCCAATTTTCGGAAAGAATATCAGTATTTAATGATTGTTGAGATATTTTAGTAAGAAATATAGAGGAACGCATCTTTGTTTACTTGAAGAATCTTACATTTGTACAGCCAACACTACAGAAACCCGAGGGTTTAAGCGTGTCAATGAGCTTTAGAATTCCGGCTACATCTATTACTATTGATTGCATACTGACGAAAAATCGGAGAAAGGACATGATGATAATGAAATATCACTTGTGGATGAGAAATTCAGGCTAAACCCATGGTTCAAAATTGATGCACACTCTTTACTACAGGCACAGGTAAGCAATTCTGGTCAACTAAAGAGATGTCGTTGTTGCTGTGGGTATAAGTTACGATGTTACAAAATTTCCGACGATTACTGATAAGCCTGGAAGGGAGTGTGTTTTCCATGAAATAAGATTTCGCAGAAACGACAGCTTGAGTGTAGATGTTAGAGGCGATAGTGTATGCATGCCAACGCTCTTCAGTTTGCCGCAATTTGGCGGTCCGAAATAAGCGCGTTTTCCTGTTAGAAAGTCGATCTAAATATAAGTTAAACCATGGTGCGTTTTTATTTGTTGGCATTGTTCTTCTGGGGGGAATGAAGGATTTTGTAAGACTTAAAATTAGCTTTGCAAACAGGTCCCAGTTCTCCCGACAGAATGATATTCAAAACCACGAAGCCTCCCGCCTTGGTTCCGTATAGTCTTTCGAGTTGGTCTGTATCCTCTGTGCTTCCGCGATCTTGTCCAGTGTCGATTTTGCGGAAGACCCAGTGCCGTTCTGTGCGATTTTAATTAATGAGCTAGTCGGTCTTGTCTTTCTTAGCCTTGTTCCAGTGGACGAATGCCGCCACGTACGCGACATGGCTGATCGCGAAGGACTGCACGATCCGTACGACGTTTCTTTCTTTAATGCCGCTTATGCTGTTGGGAGACTCTCCGCGTTAGCCTGACGGTCGCCGAAGTTGTTCCGCTGCGTCTCTGGGCGGTTTGCCTAGCCTCCTGGGGCTGCATAGTTCCGATTTTTCCGGGGAGCATTCTAGTCCGGTGCCCTCCAGATGATTCACGATTGCCTCCACCGTCCTCTTGAAGTCTGCTCTACATGTCGCCCTCGCTTGCGTCCTTCGTGCTCCCCAAATCGTATTGTCGTCTGCATAAACTGTGCGATTAATGTCTTCTGTTCGCTCCAGTGTTTTCGATAGTCCCATCGTGACGAGGCTGAAGAGTATCGGCGACGCGACGGACCCTTGCCGTGTGCCTGTGCTGCCCAATGCCCACCTGGATGCTATCTTCCGATTCCAGTCTGATTCTGGCTGTTCTTCCCGTAAGGAAATTTCTTATATAGTTATGCGTTCGTTCGCCCAGGCTGAGTTGCGCGACTCTGTCGAGGATGGCCGCGTGTTGGACCCTGTCGAAGGCCTTCTTTAGATCGAGTCCGAGTATTGCCCTCAGGCCTCGCCCCGAGGTGTCTGCGCGACTTGCTCCTTGGGTTGCATCATGGCGTCCTGGGTAGAGAGCCCGCTTGTGAAGCCAATCGTGTTGCTGCGGTATATGTCGTTGGACTCCAGGTATCCGTTTACTCAGCTCAGGCTCAGGCTCTGCTCAGTTATCCGCATCCTTCAGACGCAACTTTCTCGTGGCCTACGTATGTCTTTTCTTGGCACGAAACAAGCGCCGCGTGGTTTCTGGAATGGTAATCTAACAGCCTACGTCGACTTCGTAGTGTTTGCCTTTATAGTGTCCCTTTAAACGACAGGCGCAAAGGCAAACAAGGGGGCACGCGAACGGGCACCTAATATTAAGGGCAGACACATCCATTTACTCTATACCGCCATTGTAGCTGAACGATTGCAGCGCCAGAATTCTCTCTCGTAGAATTTTTTTTTTTTTTGTAGGAAACTGAGTAGCATAAGGCAAGAAGCGGAAGGCAGACAAGCGAGAACTCTGAGAAGTCTGAGAGACGGCGCCCGTTGGCGGCATAGTTCTGCGCCTTTGGAGGCCAGCACAGGTTAGCGTGTAGAGGACGGAGACGAATTTGCGGGGCGTCGATCCCGAACGCTCCCGTTACGCCCGCGCCACCTGTCACCGCTTTTCCCCCTTTCCCTCCTCGCTTACACGCCCGGGGTGCGACACCAAGCAACGCACGCGGCCACCTACACGGCCATGCCGCCGAGACTAGCGTTGCGTCCCCAACTTCCTCCTGGCACCCACGCCTGCAGGGTCCGATAACGGAAAGAGACAAGCACCGAAGAAGGGCACTGTGCTTTTTTTGCCCTTACCTACAGCATTTTGCTTCGTTAAATCAGTTATACTTGCGTCGACAACAGTTAGCATCACCTGCACGTGAGTGTTATCGTGGGAATTGCAAAGTTTTTTTTTTGTTTTTTGTTTTTAGATGACGGCGATGCCCACCTGTTCAACGTTGACGATGTTGAAGGAGAATCGGCCTCGACTAAGTTAAGTGACAGAATCGAAGGCATCACCGAATTCTGCTGTATATTTTTCCAGCGAAGCTGTTCGTGTTGTACTGGAAGCTTTCGAATACGTTATATGAGAGATTTCACGGTGTCCCGAGAGAAATTATTACTTCCACCGAGGTCCAATTTCGTGAAAAATTGGGAGGTACATTATACGGCTGATGTGAGCGCCCTAGTTAAACAGGCGTCTGTGAAGTGCACGTCACTTGCTAAATATTCCTTAAGCGTAAGTGCTCGAAAACATAATGTGCGGGCAACGTTTCAAACCGATGAGTCATCCGACGAGTCCTATATGCGGGCAACGTTATAAAATGATGACATTTAATTTGCCGCTAACTAAATTCTTAATGCAACTGCTCGGCTTTGTCGAAGAAGGCGACAAGACAAGCGCTGCACGACTCCGAATTAAGGAAGCTTTATTCCGGCGCAACACTGAAACACGTACACGCAAGCTACATGCTTGAAACGGGTTGCTTACACGTGCAAATGCGCACTTTGGCTGACAACACTTAGTTGCGAATCAAGGATTGTCCCGTCGCCTTGTTCGCCCTCGTGTTTCATCCTTTAGCAACAACAGCCGTCATTTCGAGCGCCGAGCATGTTGAACTGTTACGGTTGCTATGAACAATGCGGGTTGCTATATAAACAATGCTGAATGTGGGCGGCCCCACATTCAGCGTTTTTGCGGCCGCCGTTTTCTGGCGTTTCGTCACACTGCGTCGCTGGGCGTCGACGCCAGAAGCGGCTCCATGAGCGCAGGCCAATCGGCGCTGGTCCGCATGCTGTTGAAAGTCGCAACGAGCACCATACATTGTTGCACCCGTGGTTGGGGGACCGACGACACAAGGGAAAGAGGGAGCCGGCGAACGGACGAGAGGCGCCCCACTGCAGCACGTGCCGGCCGGCGCATCTACCAACAACCTGATCCGTTCCACCGCCTTTTCGGCGAACTGCCCACTCAGTGCGAGGCGCGGGCGCCCCCGACAAGGACGAAGGCCTCGGTGCGGCCAAAAGAGAACGTGGACTTTGTGTTTCTTCTCCCTTTCCCTTCTCCTTTCTTCAATATCTTTTGTAAATAAACCAGTCTCGAAACGTATCCCAACGAGTAAAGTTCCTTCCTTCGAGGCTCCTGCGTGCACGGCCGACGCCGTCGACCTTAGTAAACGCGCAGCAAATTTAGCGGAGTCGTCCAAGAGCGACAGCAATTAGAGTTAGCCCAAAGGCGCGAGCATTCATTTACATTTTTTGGTGCCGAAACCCGGGAATACTTCGCCTGCTGACATCGAAAGCGCCATGGAACGACTACAGAAGAAGCAAGCTGCCCTGCGACAAGCAATCGAAAAAATCATCGCAGCTGCCAGCGACCTACTGCAATCGCCAACCATCCAAGTCGGTGAGCTTGAGGAACACCTCGACCTTATCCTCGAACAAGCGGATGAGTTGAAATCTGTTAACGAGAGCATCGAAAAGAAGATAGATCTTCAAGAATTAGATGCAGAATTAGAAGCCTGCGCTGCATACACGGAGAAGATCTGCTCCATCAAAACAAAGATCAAGAGAGCTCTCAGGAGTCAGACAGCCAACGAGAGCCGGTCGACAACTCCGTCAGTCACAGGCAACGCATCAGAGCAGGAAGCATACCACATCGGTTCCGTTCCACCTGCGACATTCCAGTCAGTATCAGCAACAACCAAGTTACCGAAGTTAGAAATCGGAAAATTCAGCGGGGACCTGCGCTCGTGGCAGAAATTTTGGAACCAATTTGAATCGACTATTCACAAGAACAGCACCCTGCCTGCAATAGCGAAGTTCCAATACTTAACCAGTTATCTAACCGGAAAAGCCGCCGCTGCCATAGAGGGGTTGCCGATCAGCGATAGAAATTACGACATCGCAGTGAAGACCCTCATTGAGAGATTTGGGAAGGAGGACGTCATAATTGAGGACCACATGTCGCGCTTGCTTGACGTCCGCCCAGTGCACGATCTGCGGGACATCGAAAGGCTGAGGAGCCTCTACGACGAAATCCGCTCGGGAGTCCGAAGTCTAGAGGCACTGGGAGTGTCGTCGAGCACCTACGGCACGTTGCTTCTCACCGTCCTTCGTAAAAGTATCCCAAGTGAGCTTTGCTTGGCGTACTTCCGAAGGAAGGCTGCCTCACCTGAAACGCCACAACACGAGCTTCTCAGTTTCCTCGATTTTATGAGAGAGGAGGTTGAGAGCAGAGAGAGAGCACAGAGTGCACTACGCCGTGGGTACCAGGACGCCGCTATCAGACAGAAAGCGCCAATCAAAGGGGATGTTCGTCTGCAAAACCCATCGGCATCTGTTCTCACCGTAACCGACGGCGAAACGCAATGCGCATTTTGTGGTGCAGAGGGACATCAACCAGCGAACTGTGTCGCCCCCGTGCCCATGGCCAAGAAAAAGGGGGCGATGTCAAGAGAGAGGCGCTGTTACAAGTGTGCGAAAAAGAAGCACCGTGCCGCTGAATGTAGAACTGCAAGGTGGCTGAAGTGTGCCAAATGCTCTGGACTACACGCAACTGGCGTCTGCGAGCTCAATCAAAGACCGACACACCCTCCTTCAATCGGAGATGCTGCACCAGCAGAGACAGCAGTACAATCATCGCTTCAGGTGGGACCAGCACTGGGAAAGACCCGTGTGCTTCTGCAGACTGCACGAGCGTATGCGGAGGGCCAGCACAACAGCGCTCTGGTGAGAATGCTGCTTGACGGTGGCAGCCAGAGAACGTTTGTACGACAGGATGTTTCCCGGCGCCTCAATCTTCGCGTCATAGGAGGGGAGAAGCTAGCTATCTACGCCTTCGGAAGCGAGAGACCGTCTGAAGAAAGAAGGTGTCATCGCGTGGAATGCTGGCTGCGAAACTGGCGCAACAACACCAGAGTTCGGATCGAAGCATTAGAGGTGCCCGAGATCTGCGGAGACCTCCTCCCACCACCTGACGACTCCACGGCTAGCATCGCTCGTGAACAAGACCTCCAGCTTGCTGACACCTTGCCTGACGGCTACCATCCTGGTGTTGGAGTTGAGCTGCTTATCGGGGCCGATCACTACTGGGATATAGCAACAGGAAATGTCAAGCGTCTTGGTGAGAAGCTCGTGGCCATGGAGACTGCGTTTGGATGGACATTGCAGGGCACAGAGTCTACATCGTCCGTCGCAAACTTTCTATCGAGCACCGGAGTGATGCGGGTAGGTGTGACCACAGCACCCGACGAAATCTCTCGTCAACTGAGGTCATTCTGGGAGCTGGAGCACCTTGGGATCGTCAACGATACACAGCTGACCGCCAAAGAAGACAGCGTTCTTCGGGCCTTTGAAGAAACCATCACCCAGAAGAACGGTAGATACCAAGTAGCTCTCCCATGGAAAGAAAACGCGTCAGACTTAACAGACAACAAGAGCATAGCATCGCACAGACTTCACTCATTAACGGCGAAGCTGCTCCGACATGAAGAAACCGTTCTAGACTACGATCAGGCAATCAGGAACTACCTGCAAGCTGGACACGCCGAGGAAGCGAACGAACTGGGTGAGTCCCCGCTGGGGCCCATTTACTACATGCCGCACCGAGGTGTTGTCCGGCCAGGTAGCGAAACAACTAAGTTGAGAGTCGTATTCGATGCCTCCTCCAAAGCGGCGGGAAAGCTGTCACTGAACGACGTCCTCTTCGCAGGACCTAATCTAAATCGAAACCTAGCGGACATCCTGATTCGATTCCGAGTGCATAATGTGGCCATAATGTCCGATATAGAAAAGGCTTTCCTTCAAATCGAGCTTGCAGAGAGTGCGCGCGACGCTGTCCGCTTTCTGTGGTATCAAAGTACACCAGGGCAGGGCGACGCGCTCCCTCCAATCAAAGAGTACCGCATGACAAGGGTGCCATTCGGCGTTACATGTAGCCCGTTTCTCCTCGCAGCTACCTTAAGTCATCATCTCAAAACGGTACAGGAGAAATTTCCTCGCACCGCCAAGATCCTGAGTGACAACCTGTATGTAGACGACTTGGTTACTGGTGCCGACAGTGTAGAAGAGGCAGAGCGCATAATCAGGGAATCGCAGTCCATACTCAAGGCTGCAGGTATGAACCTCAGGAAATGGCGATCAAACTACCCAGAACTGATTGCACGTTTGCCGAGACTGAAAGCGCCCAAAAAACTCTACCGGAGCTAGGCCCCACAAAGATTCTCGGTGTAGAGTGGAGGCCTGACACAGACGAATTCGTTTTTGAGATGACCGCCCTGATTGGATTTTTGGCAAGTCGGCAAGACACGAAGCGATTCGTATTGCAGGCCTCGGCGCGCATTTTTGACCCATTTGGCTTTCTCTCTGCCATTACCATCACGGCAAAGATCATGTTCCAGAGCCTCTGGGAGCGAGGTACGGCGTGGGACGAAAGGGTTCCCTCAGATTTACAGGAGACATGGGATAAATGGTGCCAACAGCTTCCTCAACTTCGGCAGATATCAGTCCCAAGAATATTGGCTCGTAACCTAAGACATGCCCGAACGAAATCTGAGCTGCACTTATTTTGTGACGCTAGCCCGAAAGCATACGGTGCAGTGGCCTACATCAAGGCGCAAAATGAAGAGGGTGAAATCACCATAGCACTATTAATGGCAAGGGCCAGAGTCGCTCCACTGAAGCGACTGTCACTGCCGCGGCTAGAGCTGATGGGAGCGCTGATTGGTGCACGGCTCGCAAGCTACCTGACAGAGCAACTGAACGTAGACGGCATTTCCGTGCACTGTTGGACAGACTCAACTGTCGCACTCAGTTGGATAAGGAGTTCTGCGCAAAGGTGGAAACCCTTCGTTTGCAATCGAGTGCAGGAAATTCAAACGCTAACAGACCCAACTGTGTGGCAACATTGTCCCGGCAAGGAGAACCCGGCGGACTTGCTTACCCGTGGGATCTTGCCTGCGGAGCTGGTCGGACGCAAGGACTGGTGGACAGGCCCAGGGTGGCTTAAAAGGGAAGAACGAGTCACTGGGGTGTCAGATATCCGGGAGGGCGAGCTTTGCATGGCAGAAGAGCGAGCGGTCCATATTCTTCACACTATCACAGAGAGCGCACCGGAACTACTAATGAACCTGGAAGACCATAGCTCACTAACGAGAGTGCTCCGTATAACAGCGTGGGCCAGGCGTTTCATTCTAAACTGCCGAGGCCGGTCGAAACTTACGGGCGAGGTGACGGCTGAAGAGGTAGCCGACGCGGAAAAGCTTTGGCAAAGAACCTGTCAATTAGACATGTTCGGGAACGATGTTTGCGCGCTGCGTGCCTCCAGACCGCTCGACCGGGCATCGTCAGTGATAGCGTTGAACCCATTCTTGGACGCTGACGGTATAATGAGAGTTGGCGGGCGGCTTCAGTACAGCACAGAAGAAGAAAGCGCTAGGCATCCCGTAATATTATCACCGTCTCATCCGTTCACACGCTTGCTCATTTCTTCGGAGCATAGACGCCTACTGCACGCCGGAGTACGGGACACGTTATCCCAACTTCGAGAACGCTACTGGATTATTCGAGGAAGACAAGCCATCAAATCGGTCATTCGATGCTGTCTTCCGTGCCAGAGACAGAGTTGCCGAGCTGCACAAGAGCCCACTGCCCCGCTTCCCCCCTACAGAGTGACCCAGGCTGAGCCATTTGAGACGACAGGTGTCGACTTTGCGGGGCCCATATTCTACAATGATAGCGGGTCCGAACACAAAGCTTATATTGCTTTGTTTACTTGTGCGACAACACGAGCCGTTCACCTCGAGCTTGTTAGAGACCTCTCGGCGAAGTCATTTCTGATGGCGTTTAAGAGATTTGTGTCAAGGAGGGGAATCTGCAAGACGGTTCTGTCCGACAACGCATTGACATTTAAACGGACATCTAAAGATCTGAACCAGATGTTCCACGCCATAAAGGGAAGCGAGGTCCAGTCTTTTTTTAGCGCACAAAATATCAGCTGGAAATTTATTGTTGAGAGAGCGGCGTGGTGGGGTGGCTTTTGGGAGAGAATGGTGAGGACCGTGAAGGCCACCCTTCGCAGAGTGCTCGGAAGGAGCTGCCTTGACCATGACAGCCTCTCCACGGTTCTAACCCAAGTCGAGGCGGCCGTAAATTCTCGTCCGTTGACTTTCGTCTCTTCGGACGCGGGGGAGCTTATGCCCTTGACTCCAGCACATTTCTTAGTCGGTCGCAGGCTAACGAGCTTGCCTCCCTTCCGAGAGACCACCGAAGTGAAATCGTCAGCACAGACACTAACACGCCTATGGAGGAGACGCGCCGGGCTTGTTGACTCATTCTGGAAACGGTGGAGACGCGAATACCTACTGCAGCTTCGCTCAGCGCATGTTACAAAGCCAGGCAGAGGAAGAGGCATCAGTGAGGGAGACATAGTTCTCCTCGGGGATGATCGGGCTCCACGCCAGATGTGGAAAATGTGTCGTGTTTTGAAGACTTTTCCAGGAAGAGATGGCCGAGTACGTGCTTGCAAGATCCTTCTCCCGAACCAAAGCGAACTGCGACGACCCGTACAAGCCTTATACCCACTCGAGCTCAGTGAGGTGCCTGCCTGTGCTAACAATGGTGGCCGGGAATGAGCCGGCGCTCATTGCGGGGGAGGATGTTGAAAGTCGCAACGAGCACCATACATTGTTGCACCCGTGGTTGGGGGACCGACGACACAAGGGAAAGAGGGAGCCGGCGAACGGACGAGAGGCGCCCCACTGCAGCACGTGCCGGCCGGCGCATCTACCAACAACCTGATCCGTTCCACCGCCTTTTCGGCGAACTGCCCACTCAGTGCGAGGCGCGGGCGCCCCCGACAAGGACGAAGGCCTCGGTGCGGCCAAAAGAGAACGTGGACTTTGTGTTTCTTCTCCCTTTCCCTTCTCCTTTCTTCAATATCTTTTGTAAATAAACCAGTCTCGAAACGTATCCCAACGAGTAAAGTTCCTTCCTTCGAGGCTCCTGCGTGCACGGCCGACGCCGTCGACCTTAGTAAACGCGCAGCAAATTTAGCGGAGTCGTCCAAGAGCGACAGCAATTAGAGTTAGCCCAAAGGCGCGAGCATTCATTTACACATGCCGCTCGTGTGGCTGGACTCTGGCGGCGGTCATGCGACGACGCCGAGAGACGCTGAATGTGGGGCGGCCTCTAACTGTTCCTGAAAAGTATAGCGCTGTATATCCGTACGCGCGTACATGTGTAGGTCTGCGGGCGTTCATGTGTTTATATATATATATATATATATATATATATATATATATATATATATATATATATATATATATATATATATATATATATATATATATATATATATATATACATATATTCGAGCACCTCTACAACGAAATGACCTCTATAACGCAGAAATAATTCGGTCCTGGTTCTATTGTAAGCTGTGCGGTGCGCGACGTTTACAACGAAGTGATCTGTATAATGAATGATTTCGGAGGCCCAAAGCACTTCGTTATAGAGACGTTTGACTGTATATGAAAGAGAACAAAGGAAACCGAGGGGACCCCATTTTCATCAGTCACATCATAAGATGCCAGCAAAAGCAATGACGCCAAGGACAGCATAGGGGGAAATGATCCGCAGTTCTAAATTGAATCGAAGAAACGGTAAGTAAGTGGAAACTTACACTGATGAACAAGCAGCCGGCCGCACAGCTGGGATTCGAGCCCACGTCTCCCTTCGCATTGCGCGTGCGATGCGCTTGCTTACTGAGCCTCCCGCAGCGCCGTTTCACCATCCGCATTCAGGGTACTTATGTTTTTTTTTTTTTCTCACTAGAACTAACCTCGAGAGTGTCAGCCAGCGCCACCTTGGCGGTGTCCTTGGTGTCATTCTTTTTTTCTTCTTTGTGGGCTTCAGATGATACGACTGTATATTTAGTTCACGCACGTGCGCGTGCAAACGCGAACCATCTCGATACTCAGCGTGCACGGTAATTTGAGCGTATTGTATCAGCGTGTTTGAGTTGCACGTTCAAATAGTCCGGGGCAGGCAGGCAGGCAGGCAGGCTCTCGCACATGCACATGCAGTGCTGCCCTTCCATCCTCCTCCGTCGTAGGTGGTGTTGTGTTGGCGCGGAATGATCGTCCGCCGTCATGAACCAGCCGGCCGCCGTGCGTGTCGTGACTGGAACGTTGTTCCTCCCGGGGGCCGCCTTTATTATCTTCGTTCGCTCGGCCGAGCCATCATCGCGCGCCCCCGTCTCTGCGTCCGATGATCCCGGCTCTCTCTCTCTCTCCCTCCCCCTCTCACTCTGCCTTCCTTGCGGAGCACACACACACACACACAAGCGCCGATCGACCCAGGCTGTCGGACACGGGCCGAACACGAGCACCCGGAGGTTGGCCCGCAGAGCTCCGTAATGCGTACACGCTGCGCGTGTACTGTCCCTCCGCCGTCTCATCGCCCGCACCCGGTGTACTGAGTGTGTACGTCTTTCGCGACGCAGCGGCGGGGAGACGCATGCAGCTGCTTTGGTGGAAGCACGACTTCGGGCAACTATAGTTGTCGAGCCGTCTATGCGTGTGTCGTCGTCGTCACCACCACGACCACTATACCCACCCCATAAGTACACTTTGTCAAATTCCGCCGCATTGTCGAATTCGCCGTCTTCTGCGTTGTTGTTAACTCACAGGGCTGCTACGGCCTCCCCGATTGACTCAAAACAGAATTTGGCACAATGTCCAGAATAGCACCCTATCTATCTATCTATCTATCTATCTATCTATCTATCTATCTATCTATCTATCTATCTATCTATCTATCTATCTATCTATCTATCTATCTATCTATCTATCTATCTATCTGTCCGTCCGTCCGTCTGTCTGTCTGTCCATCCGGCCGTCTGTCTGTCTGTCTGTCTGTCTGTCTGTCTGTCTGTCTGTCCGTCCGTCCGTCTGTCTGTCTGTCTGTCTGTCCGTCCGGCCGTCTGTCTGTCTGTCTGTCTGTCCGTCCGTCCGTCCGTCCGTCCGTCCGTCCGTCCGTCCGTCCGTCCGTCCGTCCGTCCGTCCGTCCGTCCGTCTGTCTGTCTGTCTGTCTGTCTGTCTGTCTGTCTGTCTGTCTGTCTGTCTGTCTGTCTGTCTGTCTGTCTGTCTGTCTGTCTGTCTGTCTGTCTAATGTAAGCTCTTGAAAAAGAACATTGAAAATTTCGGGGGAAAACGGGTTCTCTCTTTCTCTTTTTTTTTCAACCAGGATAAAATTGAAAGAAAAAGGAAGAACAGCTCCGCGCAGAATTATTTTTTGCGATGCGACTCCTTCCGACAAACCTAAGAGTTTGCTCAAAAGAAAGAGTTTTGAAGTAGAGCTGTGCACGGGCCGCAATTCTGAGCCCGCGACCGGCCCGGGCCCTACACTACCACAGGCGGCCCGGTCGGGCCCGACGCTAAAGAAGCCTGAGTTCTCCCGGCCCGGGCCCGGCCCGACCTGCAAAAAGAAACAATATCAGGAAAATCAGTTTATTTAAATGACCTTATAACGTTGAACGCTTGCATTCCATATGACAAAATCGTGAATATACACAGATGCAGCGCGCGCACATAATTGTTATTCTAAGTTATTATTCTAAGTGCTTCTAAGCACTTCCTACTGTACCTACATGCGAGACGACAAGCATACTTTCGCATAAGGTACGCAGTCGAAGTCGGGGAGCCCAACCGGTCCGTCCGAGTCATAGGAAGACTGGCCCGGGCCCGGCCCAAGCCCGAGTAAGAGAATCTGCAAATGGCCCGAGCCCGGCCCGAGCCCGTGAACAGCTCTATTTTGGAGTCTGCGAAGCACCTGGATCCATCCACGTGGTGGCAAAGAACTTCGCTTCAACCAAACCTTGAGCCCCGTCGTCTGTCACGTACCGCAGATTCCCCCTTCTTTTGCGGCATGTGAAAGAAACTGGTCCGAGTTTGCAAATGTGCGCACCAGGCTACGCAACAGGCTCGCAGGGGATCACGTGCAAAAACTTGTGCACGTGCACTCGAATTTGAATGTCCGGAAGGCCTCGCCTGCTGCACAGCGAAGCGGTGACGCGTCAAGCGGAAATGAACCGGACACAGATTGGTGCAAATGGACGGTCTTGACGATTTGATGTGAAATCAATGCCTTGACGTCAAATCGTGCCTAGATTTTGAACCCGGAAGCTCTGCTGGGAGTTTTGTCATGCAATAACGTGACAATTATACTATTCTTTTCAGTGTTAGAGAAATAAATGGGTTGGGTTTTTCGTAGCTTTGTGCGCAATCGACCATCTTTTCTCCAATTTTTCGTATTCTTCTGAAAAAAAAAAAGATACATGAAAGAAACCAGTATTTTTTTTTTCATTTCACGAAATTTTGCATCTTTAATCTGTCTATCCAAACCCAGCCTTGCCAGAGCCTGCTGTTTGTCCTTACACGAGATTTCTCCTGCCAGTTCAAAGGCTAGCTAACCGCATACGTGTACTTATGACATCCTGAGTCAACTTGCGATTTCCGGTTGTACCGTTCGTGGATGTAAGAGGAGTGTATAAGCAGAAAGAATGTGTCCCACTTTTTCTGTCTACGATCTTGAACAAATCTCGGGCCCTCTCCGTGTACCGCGAAGGCCACGCCTAAATTTTTATCTTCTCGGGGAGGGGGGGGGGTAGGAAAACACCCGTGACTATGCAGAATATTGCAGCACGAGCAACGAATGCATGTGGCAGGTCAACAATAAGACGTCCACGCACGCCACGACGCCTCTGCTGGTAGGCGTGGCCCGAACGGATGGGTTCTGGATCAACCGTTAGAGCAACCGAGACGCAGTTGACAAAAAAAAAAAAAAATCGTGAATAAACCAAAAGACTCCGCATAGCTAGTGGCTCGAATATCTCTGCTCTCACGCGTCCGAGCTAAGTTTTCACTCCCATCGTAGCATGCAATGGCGAATCTCACAAAGACTTCAGCATCCGACTGACTTTGCGCGGACTGAAATCCCTCTCTTGCACTTGCAGCGACACGATAGAGGTTGGGACGTACTCCTCCACTATAAGGCGCTATGGCTTCACTGTGCGTTTCAGAATCACGTGATAACGCTGGCGTCGGGAAAGGAAAAGTTAAACAAAATTCTGAAGTTTTACGTGCCAAAACCATGATTTGATAGGGAGGCACCCAGCAGCGAGGGACTCCGGATGAATTTTGACCACCTGATGTTCTTTAACGTGCACCCAATGCATGGTATACACGGGCGTTCTTGAATTAAGAAAGGAATGAGTGCATATTTAATACTGTTTACTGGCACCTTTACTCTTATATATTTATGCCAGTACAACATGTCATCGGCATAATGGATAAGTTACAGTGCTATTGTTCCATTGTCGCGTATGTGTGCGAGGCTAGGTAACGCGATGATCCATTCCACTTTTGTTAGTGCTCGAAATTTGACTTGTGAAGTATGCTTCTAAAGATTTAGAACTCCTAGCTGCTGTATTGCTTTGTGTCTTATCTTTTTCATTCTTCTTCTTATATATTAGACGAGTTTTGCGCCGAAACCGCACGCACAAGAAAGGAGACAATACGGGCGCTTGCAAAAGAACATGGGGAACATGCAAAGGATGTAGAAAATGATGATGGTGAACGGCTAGTAGAACACTGCAGGGCCTGCGCCAATTGTATTCCGAGGTTCTGAGATGTGAGGATTTTTGGGTAGAGGCAGGTAACAAACGGCACGTGAAACCTTCGAAGCTTTTTTTACGTTAGAAAGAGCTGGTCCGAATTGTGTCAGTGGCACATCTGTTTTACTGCACGAGGCCGAGCTGAAATTTCTTTCGCGCTCACTCGGTCGACGTGTTTTTCTTACCCGAATCTACTTGATGCCTTGTACGCGTGCGCATGAATCCGGTGTCAGGGAGGGCTATATATGTAGGATGCTTTTACGCTCATTAAACAGTTGAAGTAAGCGCCCGCGCTGTCTCCTGTATTGTGGGTGTGTGGTTTTTGGCGCAAAACTCGTTTACTATGTCGGATCGCCAACTAGCCCAGCACTTCACTCTTCGTCGTATTATTATTATTATTATTATTATTTTCTTTTTATTTTGCATGTGCTCTTTGTTCCCGTGTTGTCACCGGTTTGTATTGTCATTGCATTGTGTCCCGCGTTGTCAATCGCTGCCTATAGTGTGGCATGTTATGGGTCTCGTCAAGTTGCGGTTGATTCCACTTTTTTTACCCACAATCTCTTCCAGAAAGTTTTTTTTCTGCAAAAGCGTGTAAACATTTTTTTTTTTTAAATTCGGGATCGGTCGTCTCACTCTCCCCCGACTCCCTAATACGGGTGCAGGCTTCGGTACAACCACGGCCGCTCGATAAAAAACGAACGCAGCGTCTTTGCAAGGAGCGCCCGTGGCATGGTTGTCAGTGCTCATATTCGTTCAAAGATAACATTAATGGCGGCAATACATAGTTACCGTTTACGTAGTCACCGTCAGATCCTGGACCAGGACAATTTTTTTTTTTTTACCTCAACTGCGAAGCTTGCTTGCCGAAGAAACCTGCCTGGGTTTGTTCTGTAGCTTCGTGCAACATTCGGGTATATGACAATTCCTTGTTTTTTTTCCTGCCACGACACTTCCTCCACCTTGCGGGATTCGGGCGAACTGATTTGCCATCGTTACCGTGTTTACATTGGTTCGTTCACTCGCTCGCCGTTGCACTGCTTGTTTTCGAGCGCACGAGAATCGTCTGTCAAATTCATCTTCCGGTTCTTGCCTTCGTTGATAATAAAGAACAAAAACAATTACAACGAGGCCGGCCTCAAGGATACTCCTCACATTTGCGATCGCGATATAATAGCGCAGCTGCGAAGTTCTCGCGATACCTAATCTATCCTCATTTACTATCGGCGGCCTCCCCCTAGGTAGACCGTCAAGCGTGATAGGCGGCCGACGGCTCCGAAGGGAGCCCACGCAACAATGTATTCAAGCGCAAGCCCTCGCCGAACGCCCCGGCGTTAACAACCCGGGTCCTGCAGCCACGGGCGACGTCATGATGAAACTAGACACACCTCCACGCCTACGTCTAAAGAGATGAGGCGCTGCTAAACTCGCTATACACACTGGCGCGTTTTTTCTCGAATCTAACTATCCCTGCCGGCGGCTCACCTGAAACCCCCTTCTTATCTCGCGTCACTTAATCATCTGCCGCTCAATCACCGTGCTTCCTCTTGGGAGTCGCGCACTCACGCCGTCACCTTCACGAGGAGCAATTTTTTTTTTTTTCGTGCTGCGCTATATTCATCCTTTTGTCGTGCAAACGACATAACGTGACAGGCGAACGGCAGGGAGGTCAGTCGCGATATAGCGCGTCCGGTTTGCTACCCTACATCGAGAGAAGACGTGCAACGGATTTTTTTCTTTAGATTCTCTTTCTGGTTGTATATGAAGCTTCGTATTCGAGTTGTTGGTTCTGCTGCACTCTCGGTAACAAGCCGCCAACTGTCACTTCCACAAACGCTGACGACGAGGATAATGATGATGATGGTTGTTGTGGTCGGTGTCGTTGCCACGGTCCTCAACACGTTCGTCAAGTACAGTGGTTAGAGCCTCAAGTACGGATAATCATCATTGGCATCACCGGCTTCGACGGAAGTTAACGTTTCGCGATCGGTCTATTTATTTTCCCTTCTTTTTGCTCTTTTTCACAGCTCGAGTATCAAAAGCTTGCGTTCGAATCCATAATAAGAATTCCACGGAAAGCGCTTGTATTTGTGCAAGTTACTCTCTCTCTATCTCTTTTCTTCGCTTGTTCAGCTGAGAGAACACAGGGGGAATGATGCATACATATAGTTCCCGCGTAAAAGGGGGGGGGGGGGGGAGGGGTTGTGGTTGGAAAACATAGTTCTCCACGCTCTCCAGCGAAGCGCGGCGGTAGTACCGCCGCTCCGAGGTTTATACATGGTATAAACACACAAAGGGGGTGATGGGCCTCACTCAATCACACCGGTGTTCGAAGGACAGAGCTCAGCGCGCTCTTCGACTCAGCCCGCGAAGAAAGGCCGCGCACGGGGAGTTATACGCCGGTCGCAGGCAAGCAAGCGGACGGGTTAGGTAAAGAAGGGTTGATTTCGAAAAAAAGAAGAAAGAGAGAGAGGGGGGCGGGAGCTGTGACGACGAAGACACCCAGGAAAGAGTTAAGAAGACATCTTTCCGCAAGCCCAGGGAGACAAACAGGCGCGCGAGCGGATGTTTTGCTTCGAAAAGCGACGATAGAAAGAAAGAACGTAGAACGGTTTTAAGCGACGGCGATGCTGGCTGCCGGTCGCGAGCCTTTTGTTTTCTTTTCTTCGTCTCGCTAAAGAATGCGCGTTCCCGTGGCCCGGCGTGCGAGAGGCGAGAGCATATAATCTCGCCGGTTCATCTTTTGGGGCGAAGTTGTTGGTGGGGCGGAGGGAAGGGGGGGGAGGGAACGAAGTATGGGGAAAGGGCAAGTCGATTGCACGCACGCACGAGTACATGCAGCGACGGCGGCGATGGGTATTAAACGCCGCAGCAGCAAGGCCGCACTCCGTGAAGAGTTGGAGAAATAATAAAAAGAGTGGTACGGCACGATTCTCGGGCGCACGCACACAAACGTATACGCGCTGAAGGAGCAAAAATGGGAGACAAGAGGAGGAGCGTGAACGAAGAAGCGAGAGAGAGAGAGAGAGAGATTATCCGGCGAGAAGATAGATGAAAGTGCGGGGAAAGAAAGAGATGCGAGGAAAGAGGGAAACAAAAAAAAAACAACAAAGATATGGTGGGGGTAAAGTGAGAGAGTGTCACGCACGGATCCCCTCGTCCTCATCATCAGGCTTTGGGTGTACAGGAAAAGCAACGGCGAAAGAAGAAACAACAAATATGGCCGAACAAGAAAACCGCGGGGCCGTCCGTTCCTGCGGCGCGCGATCGGGCCGTCCGTTTTGCTTTGTTTATCCTCGCGTGCTCGGTTTGCCTCCGCCCGCTCTCCCCCTGCACGCAGCGGGAGTTGGGAGAAAGGGCGCAGGGTTAAGTCGTGAGTTTTGTTTTGACCGGCTTCGTCTGCTTGCGCCGCGCGCGCGCGCGCGCTCCCCCCTTCCCCGCGGCCGTCCGTCACCCTTCCGCCATTTTGTTCCGTAATAGTAGCCGTCTGCTATCGCCGCGCTGTCGTCTGCTGCCACCGAGTGATCGACGCTTTCTTGGTCGGATTCTCCGCGGGCAGCCAACAGCGTGGCGAGCACTTTATGTGCCTTTGGTGTAATCGAGTGCGTACAGAGGACCACGAAAGCTTGCGGCGCACGGGATTCGCGTAAAAAGGCTTAATTCGCCGGAAGCCTCGAATTCAAAGTTACATTGCGTATTCTTAGCCTTGACGACATAGTGGTCTATTAAAAGCACTGCGTCTCCTAACGGAGCAGAAGTTAACATTTGCCGTAAAACCTATGTCCCGCAAACCTTAATGGCCGACTGCAAGTTCACTGCCGCCGGGAGGAAAATTTGGCATTTTTAGAAAACGCTTTTGTGCGCCACTGCGAGAACTCGTGCTAACAGTGCAAGCACAGACTGTTACATACACTGCACGTCTTCCCCAGTGGCGTTTACTCTGGAGTGATGATCATCGTTAACACGCGCTCGAAAATACGAGAAAACACGGGATCGCAGAAATCACGTAAATATTCTGCGACTCGCGGCGCGTAATGTGACGTTACGCCAAAGTAACGCACACGAGAAAGCTCTGAGGAGAGGAAACGATACGAAAAAGAGCGGGCATATATATGTTAACCAGAAAAAGCGTCTGGTTGGCATCCCTATTGGCTGGGGAAGGAGAAAGGCTAATAGACATATGAGAGAGAGGGAGGAAACACGCGCTAAAAGCAAGCATGCGCTCGGTCGGCGCCACACAGTCATAATTAAGGATGTTTGTACAGCCAAGTCATCCTCAGGAAGCACAAAAGTGCCTTCATTGACTAAATGTAGTAAGTCGGCGAGCGCTGGGGACGGGGTTCCAGTCGTCTGCACGGACAGGGGCCGACTGTGCAGTCGTCGCTATCACTGCTGGGCAGTATCGAAGATACATGTATCTTATAGGTACTGTCTCAGATGATCTTTGAGTGTCTTGAAACTGTGTCATGATGCGTCTGGCAAGACGTGTTTCAGTATCTGTATTTCGGATACATGAAAGAATGTAGCGTTTATCTCAAGATACAAGATGCTGCTATCGCAACATCACCATGCGAAACTGGAAACGTTGGCTTAACTCCGCTTCTCTAGCTGCCACTGCTGCCACTAAGCCACCTGAATGCACCTAAAGGCAGCGACATTCTTTTATCTTTCCGCCAGAGCCCTCTCACGAGGACAGGCGACGAGGCCTGTGCGTCCCTGCTGGTGGAGCGGAGTCACGTGGTGGCGCACGCGCCGTCTAGACAAATACAAGCGGCCTAACGTAGTCACGAAGCCGATCCTTTGCTTTTGGTTGCGTCGGGGCCATGACAGTTTCTTGTAGCCACCGCACTGTGCGGCATACGCCAATGCGTGCGGCGTCTTTCGCTCAAATTTCGAGGCCGCTATAGTTTCGTTATCGAAGTTTCTCTGAAGTATTGCGTTGTTCCAAACCTGAAGAGTGCAAGAATGGGGTTGCCTTGCGTCTAGTGGCTTTCCCACATCAGAGATTTGAACGAGCTCGTGGATGTAAGTTTGACTGTTGTGAATCAATTCGCGGATGGCGCTGCTTCCGGACAAGAGGCGACCATTTTGTATACGTGATTGTCGCTCGCAAGCACCAAAAGCAATCTTGTGGACTACGTTGCATGCGTAAACGGTAATACGTTTACGGACAAGGTAAAACTCCACAGCGGTGCTTGCGCCATCGTGCAGAGGCTTCTCATTGCGTTCTTGTATTTAGATGGCGAACCGCTGGCTGGTCGGCAAGCAGAGCAGCGACTCCCATCAATTACAACATCAACAAACAAAAACCGCTGACAGAGCAGCGTATAAAGAGCTTTCATGTTCAGCAGCTAAAGCAACCCGAATAAATGGTTTCGAAATGAAAATGTTATACTCGAGCAAGAAAGACCAACATTTTGAGATATTAACAGATATTTCATTCAAATGAAACAAGCTTGGGCGGAGTTAAGGAATTTCCAAGTAAATTGTTCATATTATTGTTCATACGCTTTTGCTTCTGCATTATATAGTTCTATAATAAGGAACCTGCGAGTTTATCAACGTATCTAAATATACAAATGAAAAGTATTGTATCGCATGCAATAATTGCGGTAGTATCTCGTATATGTATCTCAAATACTTGTTGCCCGCGTATATTGTATCGTATCATGATGCACTTACAGAGTATCTTTGCCTAGCCCTGGTTGCAATACGTTGGCGAATCCCTTTAGGTAGAACAAAGAATACCCCGTCCTGAAAAGGGATGTCGGCTTCCGGCATCGACTAGAACATAGCAGAAGTGCTGTTCTGGATATTGTCAATTATTCTGTTCCACGGACAGCCGTCCACATCTTGCACACTTGCTCTGGAAGTGTTCAGAGCTTGTTAGATTCGGGGATCAGTTTAAGCCGAAGACAGCGCAGATTCTTAATGACTGCCTGTGCTCTGAAATGTAGGCGAGGCCATATGGCTGCGAACGCGCAATGGAATTTTGTCGCCGAAGCTAACACACACACACACACACACACACACACACACACACACACGCACACACACACACACACACACACACACACACACACACACACACACACACACACGCATATATATATATATATATATATATATATATATATATATATTTATATATATATAAAGATATCATTCTTTTACATTGTCCAGGCGCTTGAAGCTAGTATTACAACGCTGGAAGAATGTCATGGCCACCAGGCTTCTAACACACAGCCCACCGTCAAACTCCGCCACGTTTACGCTTATAGCGAGTCAGAAGGAGTGCAGCCGCCACGTAAGTCGATCAGAGCTGAGAACTAAGATGGCGAATTCGACAATGTGGCGGAATCTCAGTGTCCTGAATAACACCCCAGAGGGCGCTACAAATGCGGGAGTGTTCTCGCATTGAGGCAGTCGCACTCTGAAGTCGCCCTCTGGGAAGACGCCTAACTCTCTCTTTCTCTCCGTTTTCCTCTCCTTACTCTCGTTTTTATCGGTCCTCGTATCACGCATCATGACGGCTACAACGCATTCCAATTGGCACAGACTGCGCCGCGCGCCAAGCAGCACCGGCAGGGGGCGCGACGTTCGACGAAATTTAATTGGCGCACGCACCGCTCGCGGCGTCCCCTGTTGGCGAGAAAGTGGACGCTGGCGCTTTCCCAGGAGCTGCCGGTACAAGCGAAGCACGTCTCTGCAGAGAAGCCCGTATACCGGCAGGCCACTTTTCGCATACCTCCCTCCAGATGTGGTGCGTAGCTATCTCCTGATCCATGTCTCACGTGCATTTACATATGTCGACATGCCGTCGCTGAAGCCGCTGGTGGCGACGCTGCATGGTAGGGTTTTCAGGTTTAAATTATACCGAGTGGTTCACGTGAACTCGAACCAAGGTTGCCTTTCCCCCCTCTTTTCTCAAGCGGTGCACCTTAGGCGATTGTGGAAAACGCCGCATTGTCAGCAGCTGTCCCGAGTTCATAATGGTAAAGCTCCGCGTTCGAACCTGTGTTAAGCACTGCGTTGATCATCACCAGGTGTACTAACTCAACTGTCAGTCAGTTTTGTTCTTCGCTGCTTGCACCGTGTGTTCTGACATACAGTCGCTCCTAAGAAACATTTCTGCACGACCAGTGCGGAGGAATTTTCGAAGTACGATTGGCTGGCTAATTAGCAAGTAAGTTCGATTGTCAAAGGTCTACAGCGTCTTCAGAGACACGCAATAAAGTTGTTTACACGGTTTTTTAGTTTGTATGTGGTTCTTTTGGTGCAATGAACTGTTACTCGCGATGAATGCCGACGTTAATGCGATAAGCGTTGAAGCTGTGTAGCGACAGACCGTAGCGCCACATTCGTCAATTCTGTGTAGCCGACTTGAATTTCAATTTATGTTACCGACATATTCTTCACCTTTCCGTAGCTCATAGCTGTTCGCTCAACTCCTTGTTCTTGTTCCTTGGTGAAACGGCGCAACCCACTCTGGGTAATTGGCTAGGAATCGGGCTGTGAAACGACTGTTATAATATTATTTTAAAGAAAAATTGATGCTCTCTTCCCATTCTGTTCAATTTAGTTTTTACTCCACATTCGGCTGCGTCTGATGCCGAATTTTTTACTTCTCTGTGGATAACTCGTTCGATTTTCTGTTGCCACGACTTCTTTACTACTCGCCTCCTGTTATGCTTGTATATCCGTGAACCTACCAGTCGCACCTATATGTAGGAGTGTGCGAATAGTGATTTTTCATGCAGATTCGAATACGAATAGAATAGTCGAGAAGTGAATCGAATCGAATATCTTTCGAATAGTTTTTGAATAATGAACAGCCGTTATCACAATTAATGTAAAACGATGTTCACATCCCAGTATTCTTAAAGTTAGCAAGTTTCTATCATTACATAGCACATGTTGAAGTGTTGTTAATGAAAAGCTCAAATGGAACGTTAAAAAGAAACGATCGGTCTCTTCGCACGCACATGACTCTTCAGAGCTTGCGAACGATCACTGTGCAGCCTGTAAAATATGGCTACCTAAGTGACGTAGTTTGCATATGCTCCACTATGCAAGTTATCATGTTTTACGTCTATACTATGTGCACGCGGGAGTGGAAATCTATCGTGCTTTTGCTCCAATTTCATGTTTATTTGGGCGTAGATTATGTTTTGAAATATTCGAAAGGAACTCGAAAATGTATTCGCATTTACGAATCGAGATTATTTGATTCGGAGACCGAATCGACTAGGACACTAACCTATTCGTCGGACCGTAATAGTTCTGCGTAGCACTATTACGTCAAACTCTTGCCTTTGTCTCCTCTCCAGTGTCATCCGAAAATTGACAGCACAGCACTGGGACAATCCGGATAATCGCCACAGACGACTCCAGAGATCGGACCCTGCCATGACTTTTAGGCTACCACCGAAACTTCAAGGAAGCTGTGCCAGTCTTCTGCACAGACTAAGGCTGGGGGTAGCGTTTACGCGCGGATACGTGCACCTCATGCGACGCACCGAGTCTCCACACTGTGAGGTGTGCAATGTGACTGAGACTATAAGTCATGTGCTTTGTGACTGCCCTAAGTACGTGGAAGAGCGTGAAAGGTTGGACAACGACCTTACGTGTCTCGACAGCGCACCGTTGTCGGAGGACGTTATTTTAGGCCCTTGGCCAGATCCTCAATCGAGTTTCAAGGCCATTCAGGCATTACTGAACTTTTTAAAAACAACGGGCTTGGATTGCAGACTTTGAGCATGCCAAATTGCTTGCGATATGTTCTACTCCTTCCTTCTATCGTCATCGTCACCCATCATGCACCTCTTCCCTCTTTCTTTCCCTCTTCCCCTTCCCCCAATGCCGAGTAGCTGGCTAGAGGAATATACCTCAGGCCGACCTCTCAGCATTTCATATCATTAAACTTCTCTCTCTCTCTCTCTTGCCTTTGCTTCGTGTTGTCGACAAATACGACTTCGCCCTGTCATCTGCTAGCCGCCTGGTTAGCTCAGATGGTAGAGCGGCTGCCCCGGAAAGGCGGTGGTTCCGGGTTCGCGTCCCTCACCGGGACGAATTTTTCTCCAACTCCGAGGCTTTTCTTTCGAGGAACCCGTTTGGGTTTCCTTTGTAGCAATTGCTACGAACGGGTGGACGTCCGATTTCCCCTTTATTAATTTATTCGTTATTCGAAAGTTTCGAATATTCTCACAGCCCTACACTATATCCATTATGGAGGATTGTCAAAAAAAAAAAAACGCTTAGCGTGTCTATTGTCACATGCCCGGTTGCGCACATGCCCACGAATGGCCCAACATGTCCATTCGGGCACATAACCAGCGAGACCACGGCCACTTGCAAAATACCCGCCAAACTTGTGTTTATTCGGGCACCTATACCCAGTGGCGCAAGCCCAGTGGCCTTGGTCGGCGTAAAGAGAAGTTAGATGCGGACATACCGGAGAGCGCGTGAAGTTTCCAAAGAATGCTGATCGCATTAAAAAATATTATTATTATTATTTTTCTTTCTTTCTCAAGACACACTGAAATAGGTATCCTTGTACTTTAGCGTAGTTTTCTTTTTTCTTTCCCCGAGTGACGTTGTGCAACGATACACTTTGCTGACTGTGGATGTTGCTGCATGCGGGTGCTGCATCGCAAAAATGTCTCACGCCTATAGTGCAATATGCATGACGAATGAAAAACAACACAACAAAAAAGTGGCATTTAACGTCCCGAAACTGCATGGTGAGTTATTCCTGGGCTTCTTTAACGCACCTCAGTCTAAGTACACGAGAGTTCTTGCATTCCTTGCCCCCCACCCCCCTATCCATGCGCAAATGCCGCGGTCGCGGGAACCGAACTCCCGACCTCGCGGGCTCCGAACTCCCGACCACCGTGCATCCACTCCGTCAGGGCGGCGCGGGGCGTAACGAATCAGCTTAAACACGTATTTCAGCCAACTCGTGCCGAGCCTTCGTATAACCAGGCGCCCGTTTGTATTGTATGTATTGAGCATGACGACGAAACTAAAACTGCAGATCTGGGTTGCTACGCAGAGAATCGGGCCCGGCTTTTTTGGCAAAGTTTCGCATCTACGCGAGCTCTGTTGGCGACGCTCCTCAGACGAATGAGCTGATGATATCAAGACATAAAATGCAACCCTCGGCGCGCCTCCAGTTCCATTGGCTTGTCTATAAATTCAAACTTTCGTTATCATCACTTGGGCGTTACCTCGTGGGCGGCAAAAAAAAAAAAAAAAAGAAGCAGTCACGTGGTCGAACCGTTAGTGCTTTTTTCAATTGTTTATTGTTTCACGCAGTGCATTACCTGGCCAAAAAAGTTATATTAAAAAGAATCTCTTACCGTATTCGAAAGAAAGGGTTGGCGTGAGAATGCGCCACGTCTATGTACACTGTTTCTATTCGATGGCGGAAAGACAGATAACGTCCGAAAGAGGAGACACGCCCTTGACGCGCCCCAGATGTTAGGCGTGGCAAGCGACTGGCGCCGAGTGTGTAGATAGATAGCGGGACAGTCGCGTTATCGCGATAACGTAGTTGCTAGCAATAAGCGGTGCGCCCGCGTAACTTTTCCCAGTATTCTGCGTTTGAAACGAGGAAGCGGCGTCCTCAGGGTGCGCCCCTGTGTTGGCAAACTTGGCTTTATCTCTACAATATCTTGTCCGCTGCTTTCGCGCATTTCGCGCTATCTGCGTTCACCGACTGCATGACGTCGAGCAAGCTTAGGTGAGCGAGAAACTCTGGGCATCCTGCGTAGCATCCTTGGGCCGAAAATTGTTTGGTTCTGCATATCAGATGGGACGCAAATCTGGCACGCTGAAATCAGAAGTAAAAATTAAAAAAAAAAGGAATTGTGCGGGAACCAATCGACGATGATTGTCAAATTGTAATAGCCCCGAACGAATGCGCGAGCGACAGCGACAGTCCCACTCTCCTTCACGCGCCCCTCCCCGCAGCTGGGTTGCGCGAGAGCTGACGCGCGACGCCTCCCTCTTTCCCCGCTTCTCCCCGCAATTAGGCTGCTCGAGAGCTCAAGCATGACAGTACATCTTCCCTCCGGCTTCTTTTTAGAATTCACTTGCCCGAAAGCACGCGCCCTTTTCCTCGGCGACTGAACGCCCTTGCCTCCCTGCAACGAACGAGAGAGCGAGCTACGGTCACCCCTCCCCCTTTTTCCCTCTCCTCTCTGCAACTGAGATGCGCGAGAGTTCATGACGTCCGATTCGATGTACGATTTGATTCACTTGTCACCCCTTGCAAGATTCAATATAACAATTATGTTTTTTTCTATTTAGCTTTATTGCAATTTATACGGACCTTCTGTTTAGATGCAGCAGTAAGTTGTAAGTTTACTTTTGTAAATTAAAAGGAAAATAAAGGGATGTTAATAGCACAAAATCAGGTAATCAACTGGAGAAGTCAAATTCTCTAACTCTTTCGTTATGTCGTCGTCGTCGTCGTCGTCGTCGTCATCATCATCATCATCATCATCATCATCATCATCATCATCATAAGCCTGTTTTATGTCCACGTACTGCAGGACGAAGGCCTCTCCCTGCGATCTCAAAGTACCCCTGCCCTGCGCCAACCGATTCCAACTAGCGCCTGCGAATTTCTTAATTTCATCACCACTCCTATTCTTTTGCCGTCCTCGACTGCGCTACCCTTCTCTGGGCACCCATTCTGCAACCCTAATGGTCCACCGGTTATCTAACCTAGGCATTACATGACCGGCCCAGGTCCATTTCTTTCTCTTAATGTCAAGTAGAATATCGGCTATCCCTGTTTGCTCTCTGATACACACCGCTCTCCCCCTGTCTCTCAACGTTACGCCTAACATTCTTCGTTCCATCGCTCTTTGCGTGGTCCTTAACTTGCTTTCGAGCTTCTTTGTTAGTCTACAGGTGTCTGCCCCTTTTGTCAGTACCGTTAGAATGCATTGATTGTACACCTTTCTTCTTAATGATAATGGTAATGGTAGTCAGGATCTGGCGATGTCTGCCGAATGCGCTTCAACCCATTTTTATTCCTACGCTTTGTATTTTAAGAAATACACGAAAGAACAGATGCTGTTAATGTTATTAGCCATTTACTTTGATGGGAGCCCCAGGCACCGCTGAACCCTGATACCGATTGACTGAGTGGCATGTTCTTCGGGCATATAAAGGTGATGTATGTGAAAAATAAAATTTGTTGGTAGTTAGAGCTTGTACTGCCTCGTCGTCTATGCGCTATTCGTTGCTATTCAAATGCTTTTAGCTCCCGTTGTCGGAGACCTTCAAGTGACGTTCAGCCAAAAGCCAGCGCCGCTATCCGGGCACACAAACGAGAACACCCAGTCAAGTTTGCAAGGACATTTATTCACCAGTACGCTTACAGCTGTGGTATGAACGTAAAGTACAATATAAGGTATAGCACATGCAAAACATCATACTTGATACAAACAAAACAGACCAGCAAACGAAATAATAAATGGTCTCTGTTTGACACTGGCTTTACGACACACAATAACAACAACAACAACAACAACAACAAAACATCGTTACAGCGTCCACGGAGAAGCATTATTTTCATTCTCGAATTTACGAATGACACCCGGGGCACGTAAATATACAAAGTCTCAACTCAGGCAAAGAGAATTTGAGCATTATTCTGGCTGTAGAAAGACTTTACCTCGGGAGACGGTTAGGTGCCGCGTAGACCAGCGACGAAGAAACTCAGCTTCACCGAGTTTGAACAACTGTTCTCCAAGATGACCTCATACTATCACCCGTAGTTTGCGCATTTTGGGGTACATTGCTCTATTTGACTGTCGGGATCGTTCTGAAATGTTGCGGAAGCACCACAAAACGTAGCTAGCGCTGTAGTATACAAGACTCCCAAACCAATCTCGGCGCTGTGGTGGCCGCACAATGGATATTCCAAACAACCTTTCAACTAGCTTCCAGAAGGTGCATGCTACAACGCACTCCTTTACTACACGCGCGTTGGTCTCCGTGCGGAATGCATGCATTTATCATTCGCTACCTTGCTGACAGGGAAATTTATTCACCCGTAGGCACGCTTACAACTGTGGTATGAACGAAAAGTACAATATAAGGTACAGCATATGTAATACATCATGCTTGATGTAAACAAAACAGAATAACAAATGAAATAATAAATGGTGTCTGCTTGACACTGTCTTTGCCACGCACAACAACAACAACAACAACTTATTACGGCGTCCACGCAAAAGCATTATTGTCAGCCTCGAATTCATGAAAGATACCCGGGGCACATACAAATACAGTCTCAACTCACGCAACAGAATCGAGCATTATTCTGGCTGTAGAAAGACCTTGGCTCGCTACCTTGCGCGAACAAAACGAGATCATCCGGGCAATTTCAAGTCAAAACTGAAGAAAATGCGGTCTCTGAACCCCAACCCCTTGTACAGGACCGCACTACATAAGCTAGTTACTGCCCAAACAAGTCACAAAAATATTGCTTCCGAGTTATTCCTTATGTTTGTTCACAATATCACTCAAGCTGTAACTTCTAGTACGCCGAAGTTTGATTTCTCATTTCCTATAGGCGACGTTCGAAAGGCAGCTACAGGGCACCATACAATTGATTGTCATCTTTTGGCGCTGAGACAGGGTTGCCTTTGATCTATTGAACGCCAGTGGTCCGCGAGTTCCGCGGCGCGGGTTTTACATCGCCTCGAGAGATGGCGCCAGGTTGCGTGGCGCCTCCTCCAGGCGATGTCCTCCTTCTAGCTGGGCAGTGCGCTCTCTCCCTGGCGTCTTTCGCTGCCTGTCGTGCCGCCTTCAGCCGATTTCCTTCTTCTAGCTGGGCAGCGTCCATATGGACCAGTGTATACAGTATGGCGTGGCGCGATGTGGTGCTGTGTGGTGTGCCGTTGCGAACATGCACAACACCCATTTTAAGACAGTGGTTAGTATCATCTCCGACCAATCTGCTTTGCCGGTTGCCCATTTCATGCTTACATCTACTCTCGACTACGGGAGAGCCAGTAATCCTTTTCTTCTCTCTTTCTTCTTTTTTATTCTGTAGTATTTGAGCAATTCACCTTAACCTTAACATTGTTTTTTAGTGCCCATCGGAAGCGGCTCTCCCGTTACCTGTGAGGCCATGGTGTCCCCGTCTGACGTTCCCTGTCTTGGCGCGCGCGCGATTACCGCAGCCAACGGAGCGCGGAGCGGAGCGAACGAGTGATGCGCATGCATGCAGTCTCGCACGATCGTCCAGTCATCCTCGATCGCTCTTCTGCACACCTGGGGAGGCAGCGGGCACGTTTGAAAGAAAAAAAAAAACGCTGTTATTGCGCGAATGTAGGAGCAGCCTCGTGTATGTGTACGTATGGCTCAGGTTCGCGAAAGAATGACTCCGGCAGGCGAGTGTAGATTGCTGGGCATTGTGCTGTGCGCGGCCGCTCGGTATACTTTTCTTGTGGGATACATGTTGATACATACGGACGCCGATAACGCCTTGGGCGGGCTGCCTTTGTGAGACCCCGTATACGTGGAGTGATGCGCGAGGAGTCCGGTGCGTGAAGTACACTTGTCGACGCTGCGGGCATCGCACTTTATCTTTTTTTATGCGCCGTCCATACACGTTGCCCATCCGCCGAAACCACGCCATGACGCGTCCGCGGGCTTTGGCTCGTTTTCTTTCTCGAATGACGCACCAGCTGTTAGTTTGTCAGTAGTCGTAGCAGCAGTAGCAGTAGTAGTTGTGGTAGTGGTACTTAGTGGTAGTAGTAGTAGTATTTCAGTTATATATAACAGTGGTAGAAGTAGCAGCAGTAATAGTATACTAGCAGTTAGCAGTTGCTAATAGTAGTAACCGCTGCTGTTGCACCGAAACCCAAGCGCTGGCACGTCAGTGCGACGTCACCGATTTCAAGGTGTTCCTCTTAGTATATATGGATCGTTGTGGCCACAGTAAAAAATTTCAAACCTTGCTAAGTTCGGTCTGTAACGCGAAGATGTAACGAAAAGGTTTTATCGCGAAGATGTAACGCATCTTCGCGATAAAAGATAAATAATACCTGCGAGCAGACGCCGTCAAAAATATGCGACGTCACAGGAAGCTCATGCAGGAACTTCGAAGTGGCGCCGCCACCCGCCTTCTGCTTTTATTGCATCTTTATGGGCGGTAACTCATACGCTCGTGGAAGGAGTGGCATTTTCGGTATTCCGGAAGTGCGACTTACGAATCCCACTTCTTTAGTATAACCCGGCCTCTGAAGGGGCACTGGAGAAAGAAAGAATTTCGACTGTTCGCACGAGCGGCTAGGGCTAGCTGGCCGGTACACCCCGTCGGAGCAGTAGAGCAAACTTGAGACTGGGACAGAGGAGGCAAGACAACACAAGCGCCAACTTTCAACAAATGTTTATCGATGCGAAAGCATGTAATGGCCCGTTGAGCGAAAAAAGAAGGACGGCGTCTGTAGCATCGAAACGGTACCTAAATTTCCATTAGCCGTGGCGCCACGTCACGTCGACGTCACGCGACGCCACGCCTACGGAGCAGAGCGGGCGAGAGGGAACACCTGCAGCCGCGCTGGCACGACAGCTGTTGCGTGAGCGGAGAGGGCGTCGCCGCGACATCCTTTTTTTTTTATTTGACGCAGTACGTACCCTATACACATGCGTGAATGACAGTGAGTGCGCATGATCGCGAAACTATTTAAAATCGCCACGAAGAAATGCAAGTTCTTTTCCAGGTAATCCGACAGGGTGTGCCGACACATCGTGTGCCTAGTCTGTCTATCGTCTAGGTCTCAGTTATTTTCCTTTGCTATAGCTTTCCTTTATTCTTGACTATCTATCACATCAGATGCCTGAATATGTGGCTCACAAACACACGTGCTGCGGTTTTTTATTTACCAACCCAATCTTCCTGCTGCCACGCACTATATATATATATATATATATATATATATATATATATATATATATATATATGTGTTTGTGTAGCAATCTCTGACGACACAAGGTTACGGCGAAAAGGGTAACGTTTTTTTTTTTCACATAACGAACCGTGCAATGAATGAATACAATGTGTTTTGAAGGAATTCCTGACCAGTGTACTATGCTAACTTAGTGTTTCTGTTTAGTGTCACTTTATTGCATTTTACGCGTGCTGCAATTAAGCGCGGCGTTTTTCGCCTTCTAGTGTTTCACACTACCTTTTTCGCTGCTGTGACTTCCACAAGTTTGCGAGCAGCCAGTGGAAAAGTGAATTATTCTTGACGTGGGTCTATTTATTAATTAATTAATTTATTTCTTCAGTCAGTCTGTCAGTCAGTCAGTCTTGGGACCGGAAAGCTTTGCAGAGAGAAGTGGCAAAATACAGTACACACACAAAGCACAGCGACACAAAACAAAAGAAAGAAATATAGTTACAAGAAATGAGCACAAGCGGCGGGCTTGAAATCTTGTTGGTCCGTAATGGAGACTATAGCCTTTGGAATAACCGAGTTTGTCCGCATCGGTGAAAACAGTGTAAAATAAAATTAAACTGCATCGTTTTACTTTGTTCCCACCAAATCCAGTTCGGTTCGGTGAAAACGAAGTAAAAGAAACTAGCAAATGTTTTCGTCAAAGCTTTTTTTTTTTTTGCTTGTGTGTGTCTGAACTCGTCGATGTACCAAACAAACAAATAAGTGGGCAGGCCACAGTGACGTGTCGTACGGTCCGCGTTCTTATTGGTTCCCCTACAACGGCGCATGCGCAATTTCGCAAACAAGTTGTGCACCCCCGAGCATCGAAAAATCGCACCCACACAGGGACCGCGAGTGCAAATTTGCAGCATTAATGCATTGGCCGCTGCCACCTGCGTATTGACAAGTGCCAAATCGCTAGCGAAATCGTACCGTGTGGAATTGGAGTAATTTCGCGCTTCGTTTTTTTTTTTTTTTTCGGACTTACACTTACCCGCGCATGCGGACTTCGCTATCCCACTTCATATGCTCCGATCACGGCGTTTTGCGCACCTGTGCGCATTCGCCAGGTGCAAAATCCCAAGCAAAATGGCTTCGTGTGAAAACAGGCTTTAACAATGGCGCTAGACACATGCGCACGTACGCGCACACTTATAATACGTG
>NC_134570.1:55001362-55011362 GCF_050947875.1 Dermacentor variabilis | reverse complement strand
GGTTTCGGTTAGTAAATAGGAAAAAAAAATGAAACACTAGATATATGCGATCAGAAAGTCAAACTTATTGGGTTGCAGCAATACGGCAGCGTTACTTCAATTAAAGCTCTTCAAAATTGAACAAAACAACCTTGGTCACCTTATCAAATTTCATAAATAAGCACTCAGCCACTGGTGTCAATGGATATTCCCGCTCACGAAATAAAACGAATAAATAAATAAAACAAATCGCTTCGCAATGTTCAAACACAACACAATATGTCACAAGTTTTGCACAGGGAGTTTTAGTGAAATGTCTCAATTAAAACGAATGTCAAATGTGAAACGTTGATCCACTTACCTCTTCGTGAGCGTCGAAGTGATGCATGAGCGACATCGTTGCCCAGTTTTACGGGAGGAACCGGTGGGGATCTTCAGCACCACCCAGTGTCAACCAGGCTTTTTCTCCGGCGACGTGTTTTTCCTCCCCGTCAGACAGCAACAGTCTCCATCACCTCGATAACGCTTTCGCACAAGAAACGCGACACCGAACAAAACGATGCACAAAACACGCACGAGTCCACACTCATCTGGCGCGCGCTGCAGGTGTGTACACAATACCGGCAAGAAAATGCAATGCGGCGTTTTCGCCAGAAGCGCTCACCACCAACAACATCCAAGGTTCAATATCACGAAACGTCGCTTAAACGTTCCGACACGTCAGTGCGGAGACGATAAATACAAGTCGTTCGTAAACGTCCCTAATACGTCTCGACAACCGGCGTCAAACTAGGTCTCGTTCCACACCGCAAGACTCAGAACGCGAAGAGCGCTTCGAGAACTCCGATGGAGTTCCGAGTACGTCACGACAGCGTCAAAAAATGTTCGTCTGCTGTATGAACACCGGGCTAAATGCTTTGTCGACCTGTCGTTATCGCCGTACGAGAGCTGAAACGACGCCACTGCTGATTAACGCCGGCCCCCGCGTATACACCGCTCGAGTGTGGAAAGAACGCGCAGATAAAAGCGACGCCAGAAAGAACAGAAAGGCAGATAAAAGTTGAGTCGAAAGAGCGCGTACAACACACCGCGTCTACTGGCCCCACTCTATCAGCACTCGAAGCAGAAAAATCCCCATCACCGTTATCGTCGCCTGCTGTCCGAAATCTGAATACGTGTGATAAGGCCGAGAGAGTTACAGAGACAGAAACGGAAGATAAAAAAAAAAGATGTTACTGTCGCGACGCCACGAGACGAAGGCAGGGTATTTTACAAAAGGAAACGCACGTGGCAGTGATATGATATGATAATGAAGCAGAGGAAGATGATTGCGATAAGAAACCGATAGAGGGAAGAAAATGAGTGACAGAAGCCTCGCAGTGGCGATTGCGCGATACTATACAAGACGGACTGGATACAGAGCACAGACGAATTGCGACCATAAGTATCGCTGTAGTAGGCAGTGGGTGCACAGAACAGTATTAAGCGATAAGGCAAGGAGGAAACGAGTTCGATGTGAAACTAGTGGAACAAAAAGTGAAACGAAGACGAACCGAGTAGGCAGCACGATGTTCAGTACTGGCGAGGCTACAGAAAGAAAAACAAAACATATACAGCTACCGCGGAAACAGCAAAATACGCGAACCCGCGGTTAGGCAAGGGAGAAAATGAAAAGGAGCGCGATAAGGAACCGACACGGTAAGGAGGCGGAGTGAGAGACGCCCCGTAGCGACCGCGCGGAATCGCGAAACGTACGAAACGAGACAATACGTGACCCTAGAAGATGCTAGAAGCTCGAACTGAGCGCGTTACGCATCGCTGCCTCCCCTTTTGTCGAGTCGCGAGACGCGATCCTCGTTTCGGATATTCACCGGCGCCGACGCACCTGCGGCTGCTGCTGCTTCGAACGGCGAACGGAGAACGCATCCCGGAGAGCACATGCCATTGCGATGCTTCTGCTTTTCGCCCGCTCGCGCCCGCTTCGAACATGTGGCAGGGTTGAAACGAAATGCAGCAGAGCTACGCACGCAGGCGCGCGAAGCGCGCCGCGCGCCGTTCTCAGAGTGCCCGCGAATTGCGGCAGATGGCGCAACGTGCGTTTCCACTGCCGTCTGTTTGTCTTCTGTTACTCCGTCTGCGCCGTCTGCTTCCTCTCCGCCCACGCTACGCTCCAGCTCGCCGCCAGCTCACCGCACACCGATGTTTGTTGTCTTTCTTCCTTTATTTCGTTCTTTCTTTCTCTTGTTCTTTTTTTTTATTTTCTTCACCAGCTCACGCACCGAGCGCGGGCAATCTCGAGAATGTGCGATGCAATTAGATAAATATAATGAGTCAACCAAGTTTACAGTGCTTTGTGCTATCTCTGCTCGTCTTCATAATGCTGATCGCATTTGTGTATTTGTACGTGTTTCTGGGTGCTCCTCTAAGTTGTATAACATCTATACCTGAGCTTTATAACGTCCGATGAAGCAACGGCGAGCAGGTTCTTCGTCCCCTGTCGCGGAGTGATTGCCCCCGTTACGACGAAATGACTATCCTGTACTTTAAGCGCTGTCTACGTAGCGGCGGCACAGCTGTTGCGTTCCTGACCGAACGATTTGTTTCTCAATTGCAATATTTTTTTTTCTCCTGTCACTTCCTTATTTCATATCACCGTGTTCCCGCAATTTGGTCCTGCCAAACTCTGCGAGGAAAGCTAGTCAACAGGAACGGATGTCTTTGGGAAACCTGGCGTGGACGAAGAGTCCTTGCAAACGAACACATGTAACCTCGCGTGTTTGCGATATTGGCGTGTACGAAATTTCAATGAGTACAGGATGTTGGGACAAAAACTTGGAGGACGCTTAAGCTGCGCCTCTAATAGTGTAACGCGTCAGCATTCAAAGATCCCCGACTGCTTCTCACGCTTCCCAGCAACTGGAGCGCACGTAACCGTAATGTTTACCGGGAAACGCTGGCCGCGAACGCTATCGTCCCCATCGCAGGTCGCTTCGCGGCCAGCGATGGGGACAGAGTGCGCCGAATGCTGATAGCTTCGTATGCGCCGTATTCTCACCTCTTAGTTCGCGTTGAATCGAGAGGCTGCACGAAGGGTCAATTCGCTCACTCCTGCGGGCCCTATATTGAAAGCGATCGTCTTACGTGACTGACAGACGGACGGATTTCCTGGATGGGTAGGCATAGAAATTCCTACGCATTGAAAAAATGTATATCCCAGCGCTTATCAAAACGACCTGCTTGTGAGCGGATAGGATGCCGGAAATGTGTAGCCGGCGTTCTGCGGAAGCGCTTCCTGCCGCTCCCTTAATCTCTCGCTTCGCGCGTCGCGCAGACACGGACACTGCTTTCATCACGCATTAAACACGGAGGCGCCGCGGGAGTTTTTCGCCCATCTCTCTTCTCACTTCTGTCTGGCTGAGCTGGCCAAAGAAAGAAATAAAGACAAGCTCCTTCACCAGACGGCGAAAGAAATCGCGCTTATCTCGTTGTGGCAAGCTCGCACTCTGCGTGTATACTATAGTAAATATGCCGCTCGCGCCAACTTCGCGAGCGTCTGCAATCGCGTGCTCGAAATGGGCGACTCTGCCACTCGAGAGCGAAAGCGATTGCTCCGCGCGCAGTATTTGAGCAGCGGTGTTTTTCCCCGCAGCTGAGTCGCTTGCGACTAGCGCGCGTTGAATGGCGCGTTCACTCTCTCACTCTCTCTCTCTCGCACACGCACGCGCGCACACACACACGCACGCACACACACGCACACACACACACACACACACACACACACGGTCACTTTGGGGAGAGAGAGAGAAATAGACAGAGACGACCATCACGCGCATTCCATCAATGGACGGTCGTTCCTTGCCAATTGGCCTTTCTCAGAGGGATCATAACAACCCGCCGTGGTTGCTCAGTGGCTATGGTGTTGGGCTACTGAGCACGAGGTCGCGGGATCGAATCCCGGCCACGGCGGCCGCATTTCGATGGGGGCGAAATTTCCGGAGTCCCCCACTACGCGTGCCTCATAATCAGAAAGTGGTTTTGGCACGTAAAACCCCACAATTTAATTTTTAATTAGGGCTCATAAACAACACGCCCCAACCATCTTTTCAGCGTTCTCGACTGGAGTGCATATCTATATAAAATACCAGCAGGCATGCTGTTTTCGTCATTTTCCAACGAGGCGCGGTAACGTGTAATCTCCGTAACTGTGAACTTGGGCATAAAGCACGCGTTCTACCGCGGTCCCTGAGAGAGAGAGAGAGAGAGAGAGAGAGAGAGAGAGAGAGAGAGAGAGAGGACATAAGGGAAAGGCAGAGAAGTTGACCAAGCTTAGCCCTGTAAGCTTCCCTGCACTGGGGAAGGGGAAACTGTATTGAGGAAGGAGAAGGAAGAAAGAAGTTCACAGTTTGAACTTTTACACGCAAGCGTTCATCGCCAAGTCAGTCACAGACGGTCGTACAGGTTGGGTGCATTTCAAGATGTGCACCAGCGCCTTTGTGGCCTCTCACATGGCAGACGCACGAGGCCACGGGCCCAAGATCTTCTCCTTTTTTGAAAGCCCTGTCGTCTAAGTGTCCCAAAGCTCTCCGAAGGTTACTCATCTCATCTTCATATGTTCCTGCGGTGCTCGCAGCGCTTCTGAGCCGATGATGATTGGACCCTTAGCAGTCTGGAGGACGATATGAGTACGCGATAACTCTCCGAAACATACTTTTAAGATTGTGATGACTGTAACCTCTCAGCAGGCATGGGCGTGGGCTACCTTGCTCACTCCCATATATCAAAGTGACGTTTCTGAATATCGCGTCTGTTACGACCTCGCAATATCGAGCACACTCTGATGCGTTCACGTATACGTTCCACACACGTCGAGCTTTCTGTTAGGCTCCTCCAAGATGGGTGAAGCCCGCCTGCAGTTCCATAAAGAAACTCGTGAACGATGGTGGAACGATGTGTCTTACCAGTACTCACGTACGGGGCAGAAACCTGGAGGCTTACGAAAAGGGTTCTACTTAAACTGAGGACGACGGAAAGAGCTATGGAAAGAAGAATGATAGGTGTAACGTTAAGGGATAAGAAAAGAGCAGATTGGGTGAGGGAACAAACGCGAGTTAATGATATCTTAGTTGAAATCAAGAAAAAGAAATGGGGGCATGGGCAGGACACGTAATGAGGAGGGAAGATAACCGATGGTCATTAAAAGTTACGGAATGGATTCCAAGGGAAGGGAAGCGTAGCAGAGGGCGGCAGAAAGTTAGGTGGGCGGATGAGATTAAGAAGCTTGCAGGGACAACATGGCCACAATTAGTACATGACCGGGGTTGTTGGAGAAGTATGTGAGAGGCCTTTGCCCTGCAGTGGGCGTAACCAGGCTGCTGCTGCTGCTGCTGCTGCTGCTGCTGCTGCTGCTGCTGCTGCTGCTGCTGATGATGATGATGATGATGATGATGATGAAGGAACCTCCGTCTTTCGGCACAGCATGCACAACGCTCTAACCATTAGGCCACGATCGCAGTCATGCTTCTCTCGTGCCAAAGTGGCTCTTTCCTGGCGCGTGTGTCTCGTGCCAGTTCCTCGCATTCTTCCCTCGTGGCAGCTAGCACTTTGAGACGCTACCTTAAACTGCATTGCCTCCGGGATCGGCCCGTACTTTCTGTTGAATACCTCTAAAGTCCGCCTTTAATAATATCGCGTTAACCATTGGTTCACTCCTAATGTTTAAAATGTGGTGTCGGAAATAAGTTTACCTTGCCACGAGCTTGCTGGTTTATGCACTTCCTGTACGTAATTCATTTAGGATACCGTTTCTTATTTTACGAATTATATGGTCACCTTTACCTCTTCGAAACTATGCTCTGTTGAAACTTGGCATTTTGCACAGCGACAGTTCATCTGCATTTTCCTTTACAGCGAAGCTGTTAGCTTCGCTGTAAAGTTGGTCGGGATTTGTCGTGGGGTGCTCATCCTCCCCCCCCCCCCCCCCCAAAGAATAAGCAATACCTCCGCCGCTAGCCGCGGCCACTCAGGCAGGCCCGAAACGGCAGCTGGAATAGTGTTTTGTGTTTGAGTTTGTGCGCAACAGAATGTTTTTTCCTCGTATGTTCGTATTAGAATCCGTAGTTGCCGTGTCTGCAGCTTGTGTGTAAGTCATACATTACGCATCTTTCTGATGCAATTTACTTTGAAAGAAAGAAAGGCAACCGAGAGGCCGATTCTTATTAGTCGCATCATAAGAAGCCAACAAACATAATATTTGGGGTTTTACGTGCCAAAACCACTTTCTGATTATGAGGCACGCCGTAGTGGAGGACTCCGAAAATTTTGACCACCTGGGGTTCTTTAACGTGCACCTAAATCTAAGCACACAGGTGTTTTCGCATTTAGCCCCCATCGAAATGCGGCCGCCGTGGCCGGGATTCGATCCCGCGACCTCGTGCTCAGCAGCCCAACACCATAGCCACTGAGCAACCACGAGCCAACAAACAAAGACATAGAGGAAAGCATAGGGGAAACTGCATGAACCTATTAATTGAATGAAAGGAAATGATACACGAATGAAAATGAAAGTGGGCGAAAAAACAACTGGCTGCAGATGGGGCACGAACCACCGTCTTCACATTACGCGTGCAATGCTCGTACCATTACGACGTACCGCGGCGCCGTTTTCCCCATCAACTTTATCGGGTATTCATGTTTATCTACTATAGAACTAAACCTGGGAGTGTTGCCATTTGTTGGGCGTGTTGGTAAACTGAAAGCATATTTAGCGCCAGCAAACAAGGACGGAAGGGAGACGACAACACAATGCAATAAAGGTGGCGCACTGTGTTGTCGTCTCCCTTCCGTCCTTGTTTGCTGGCGCTAAATATGCTTTCTGGGAGTGTTAGTCAGCGCCACGCCTCACGGCCTTGAAGGCGGATGTGCAACACCCCTCTTTATTATTTTTTTTTTTTTTTGTCGCAAGCGTCACGTGTACGCGATCTGTTTCGGTGAAGGCAACTGGTTAATAAACCCACACATGCTACCTGAAGGCAGGCATCAATGCTGCCGGATGTGTGTAAAGCCCAAACCCCACGAGAGCGATTTTGTGTGCGACGACGACGAGCGACGGCTTCGAGCGACGAAGCGGGCCGTCGCGCGAACAGATCGCTCGTTCTTGTCGCTCGATCGCTCGGTTCTGAAAATCTAGCCCGGAAGTGCTATGAGCAACTGTAGCCAATAGCGCGAAGCCGGAACTGGGTGTACATCAGTCAAGTACTACCGATTGTCGCACGGAACGAGCAAACGACCATTTTTGATACGTGCAAGGATAAGAACCTACTGCAAGACTTCAGAAGAAGAAACTTTATTAAGAATGGTCCGGCAGTTTTGTTGTGGTGGCCTCAGGTGACGGGTCGAAATCCTTGGACTCGGGTGGCATCTTCGGCTTGCCGGACGGCCCGGAGCTGGTCTTCCAACTCCGAACTTTTAAGAGCCGCCTCCCAGAGGCGGCGACGCCGTCAGATAAGGTCCCCGGCGGCCCCCGCCGCTGGAACGGCGTCGGGAAGATGCGAGCTTGAAGCTTCCTGCACACTGATGACGGCCGCGGTTGTGGACGCGTCGTGAACGGAGGTGGTTTCAGCACCGTTGGTTCCGGCACATCACCATAGCATTTGCCGCAGCGTTCTTGCTCTCTGTCCGCACGCTTTACACGCATCGGTTGGATACAAACCCGGGTAGCAGTGATGTAAGACGGCGGGGATAGGGTAGGTGCGTGTTTGAAGCAAGCGTAAGGTTACGGCCTCGTTGCTGTCTAATTTATCGCGCGGTGGCGGGAATGTGCGTCTCTCGAGTCTGTAGTGTTGGGTGAGGTCTCTGAACGTGGTCAGGCGATCGCCCCACGCCCATTGTGATTCTTGTTGCTGCATTTATGTCGTAGTGTCCCGATCCGGCAGATCCGATGCCCCGCTCTCGGGGGCGGAGGCGGCGGCCACATAATCTGCGGCGGCTAGGCGTGCGAGACCTCGAGCCGCGGCGTGGGCCGCCTCGTTGCCCGCGAGCGGGACATCTGTGTGTTCCAGGGTCCGGAGGAGGAAGACTGTATAATATTGGGGTTGCGAGGGCGATGACGAGTCGCCGTCGTCCCAAATTTGGAGTATGCGGGCCGCTTCCCGCGAGACGCGGCCGCGCGCGAAGCCGCGGATTGCCGCCTGCGAGGTGGTGGTGAAAACTTATTTTATTTGCAGTGAAATTGCTGCGGAGAGACTCCGAGTGGTTTGAGGTACCTGGCTTCCGATGGGTGGGGCCCTCAGTCCAGGGCTCCGCTTGCGGCTGCTGCTCTGCAGGCCCGGTCAATCGGACTCAGCTGATCGTCCAGGCTCTCGCTGACCAGCAGGCTCCTCCCATCGCTCCGCTGTAGGCTGTTGTACGGGGGGTACGGCAGGGATCGCCTGACATGCCCAGGTGATATGGTTTAGGATGGCTTTAGCTGAGCACCATGGGCAGCGAGGAGCCAGATTCGTAGGAGCTCAGACTTCTCGGTTGCACAGACAGTTGCACATGACACGTGCATGTATACGCATTGTTCGATGCAGGTGGCTGCTTGCTGCAGATTATGTTCTTTTTCTCCAAGGGACCCTCGTGTGGCCCAGATGGTCATATCATTCATGTACATTGGGTTATAGATGCCATCGATGCGCTGGAGTTCATGCGCAAGACCAACCATGGCTACGTTGAACAGTAGCGGGGAGATCACGGCGCCCTGTGGGCTGCCCTTGTTCGGAACCTTGATGATGTTTGATCGGATTGGGGCCGAGAAAGACTGTGGCGGTGCGATCCGACAGAAATGCCTGAACATAACTATAGGTGCGTTGTCCGCAGTGAAGGGCAGCGAGGCCCTCGAGAATGGCCTGATAGCTCTCATTGTCAAAGGCGGCCTTGATGTCCAAGGCCAGAATGATGTTTTCTTCTTGCTTTGGGCAGTGTCAATGACTTCTTCTTTTAGCTGATGCAGCACATCCTGGGTTGAAAGATGTGCCCGGAATCCGTACATAGAATGCGGGAGGCGGCCATTGTCCTCGAGATAGTTTTGCAGGCGGCTAGTGATAATACGTTCGTAGACTTTACCGAAGCAGGAAGTAAGTGATATAGGTCGGAGGTTCTCGATCTGGAGTTTTTTGCCCGGCTTTGGTATCATCTTCACCTCTGCGTGCTACCACTCGGAGGGGGGGGGGAGGGGGGAGCGTGCCGAATTGCCAATGGTTGTTTAGGAACTCCGTGAGTCCTCGTACGGCGGTGTCGTTGAGGTTCCTGATAAGAGAGTGCGTGATCCTGTCAGTCCCGGCTGCTGTGTTGCCAGTGCTGCTGAGAACGGCAGCATAGACTTCGTCCACCGTTATCGGTCGGTAGAGGGTGTCGTTTAAGCCACCTTGATCCGTGTGTCCCGTGGTCACCGCGGTGCTCACGAGGCACCTACCCGTGCGGTCTACAACCGCGATCGCGTGTGCGCTTCTACCTTCTCCATACCTCGCGGCGTCTACGTACACCGCCACGTTGGTGTTGCCAAACTGCTTTTGAAGGTCGCTTGCTCGTTTGTTGCGTCTCCCGGCGTGGTGCGTCGGGTGCATGTTCTTGGGAAGCGGCGGGATGATCAGGCGGTCGCGGACCGAGGCCGGAACTGCCGTCTTTTCTCTATGCATAGTGTGGTACGTGATGCCGAGCGACTCGAGGATGCATCGACCTGTCTTTGCCTTCGATAATCGTTCGTATTGCGCAACGTCGTGCGCCTCTATTAACTCGTCAAGTGAGTTGTGAAGTCCGAGCTCTAGAAACTCGTCGGTGCTCGCATTGAGTGGAACGCCGACCGCCCTCTTGAAAGCCTTTCGTATCATGCATTCGACCTTGTTTTTTTTGTTTCCGGACCCTATCCACTTCACATAGGGGGCAACATACGTTATGCGGCTTATCGCGTGCGCGCATACCATTGTGTTCGTGCATACCATTGCGTCTACCCGTGATGTGATGCAAGAGTCGGATCGTGTCATCT